>NC_090787.1:20712500-20715000 GCF_040054535.1 Antennarius striatus
TAAATTGATAGTAGTTTGGTGATGAATTACCACATCATTACCAGGCGCCAACAATCTGACACATTTACATTTGTCACACATTACACTATGTAGATATTATGGTCTATTGACAACCGCAGAGTGGAGGAAGATGGTAAAACAGTTGACGCAATAAAAGTATGATCTGCTGTCTTCACTTCTTACAGTGTGGAACCCCGGTGCCAAAATTCTCCTCAATATAATCCGCTCTAATCACTGCATTCATTCATTTTCTTTTTATCACTGTCCCAAACACACACAGCCATTGTCTCGTCCTCATAATTTAAAATCACTCGAGTCTAACACATGCACATACTCGCCCGAGAGCCCCCGATTCAGTAAGTGAATAAGGCATTCAGTCTGTGGAGGCAGAGATTAGATAAGAAAGTGAGCAGTCAGGCAGTCGTGGTAAGAAAGCAGAACAAATGAACTGCACTCATAATGTAGAGAAGCTTATAGTGTGAAAGCCATAGGCTTGATCTTTCAAGATGAGTGGTTTCTATGGAGGGCAGCTCTCCAACACGGTTCAGCATGGAGTCTGATTAGTGCGGTTTACAGGGAGATTACCCATCCATCCCTCCATGCTTCCAGAATACCAAATCTGTTGGACGTCATCTGTTGCATTTATTGATATTTTCATGTAATTAACGAAAGGTTTAACATATTAGGAGATGTGATTGTTTGCTGTGTCTCAATCAGATTCAAATATCACACAATGGTGCAGATGTTTGTTTGGCTTCCCCAAGAAAACCTCCAGCAGTATTGAATTGCTTCTTGTCATCACAGCTCATCACAGATTGTATGTTAGACTTTGGGTGTATTATTTTATGCATGGTTCTAGTGTGTGGTTCAGAGGTCACACAGGTTCTTTTGTTATAGACATATTGGATGTGGAAATTTGACAATCTGGACAATTCATTTATTCACGTAGAAAATCTGCAGGTTGATGAATAATTTAAAAACTGCTAGTTAAAGTAGAAGAAAACTGGTCCGAAGTATTAAAGTATAAGTATTGACTGTATTTTATTTCTAATTTCTCTGTTTGCTCTGATGAGGCTGGGTTTGTATGTATTTAGAGTAGAGAGTGGAGTAGAGTAGAACTTCATTGATCCCTTAAGGAGGTTCCGTCAGGGAAATTAGCTAATGTATTTATTTATTTATATTTATATTTATATTTATATTTCTATTTATATTTATATTTATATTTATATTTATATTTATATTTATATTTATATTTATATTTATATTTATTCATATTTTTTATTTATTTTTTATTTATTTTTATTTATTTATTTGTATTTAGGAGGTTATTTCAAAAAAAGGACAACAGAGTGTTGGATTCTATTCGTTATTACTAACAGGAATCCTCTGGCTGGTATCTGGCTGAGCAGTGTTGACACACACAACACAACACACAGGTGTGTTGTGTGTTTGTGTTGCCACATCCTGCTGAGCCAGTGTTTGCAGACCCGTTGGCTCAGGGACAAAACCTTGTGACCTGGCATTCATTCACCCATCTCTCCCTCTGTTTGTCTTTGTTTCGCTCTTCCTCAGTCATCCTCCTTCCTTCCTCATTCTCTCCCTAATATCTTTTTTGCTTTTGCACATTTGAATTCATGCATTTGGTTAAAAAAAAAAAGAAAAAGTGAATTGAAAGGATCAAACTTTAAGGAAATGACTAATGACTCGTCTGAGGCTGAAATCGGTTGACATGTCAGCAAAAAGCTTCTATAAAGGCTGACAGAAACATTTTCCAAATAAAAAAAAGCTGCTTGCTCTTCGTTTTCTAACTCCTCTCCTTCATCACTGCCAGAATACAGTCATCAGAAATTAAAAGAAAGAATAAGAATCAAAAAGAGAAGCTGGAAATAAATGATGTTTGACCAGACAACCAATCAACGTATGTATAGAAAAGTCCCGATGCACCATGGGATATATAAGGGCTTTTAATTTGATCATCTAGTTCTGATTAATCTTGCAAAGCTTTGGCTATTTTTCTTTTTTAATTATGACGAAAGTAAATTGTTATTTCTGTGCTGGGGTGACGGAACGGAGCTACTTGAAGTTGACGATAATTGGAACTCCCAACATTTCTGCGTTGAAAGTCAAGTTCACATTCAAACTGTGGGATATTTCTGCTTCTCAGTGCAAAAATAATGTCTGGCTCTGCAGCAGTGGTTTAGTATGAATGTAATTCTTACTATACAAGTCTGACTTACAGTTAAAAATAATTATGTAAAGATGGCATCTGGTATCCAAAGGGGGATGAAGCTGTTACTTAGAATCGTGATAAGACAATCAAAGTGCTCACACGATACACACTTGGTCCATTGTTGCTGCTACCTTTGTGTCACATAAAGCCTGAAACGAAGACACATGAAGTAACGGAGGCTTATGGGGCGTAAACTGCTGACGTTGTGCGACCACGTCTTCACGCAGAGACCTCTTGCTGTCAGTCTGCAGAAACGTGGAGGCATCATCT
>NC_090787.1:20717500-20730000 GCF_040054535.1 Antennarius striatus
TCCTTTATTGCTCCAGATTCTGGACGTTTCTTCTAGTCATGAGATGAATCTTCACCAGATGTATTTACTGTCTTGTGTTTATTTGTTTAACAAGGTGCAAAAGAAGGAGGACGAGCATCGGTGAGGGTGAAGTGGTCGTGTCTGTAGGGAGTTTTTCTTGTTCAGTATCGAATACTTGAAATGAATTGTGGTTCTTTTGTGTGTAGTTTAGGAAAACTGGGCGTCAGATGTTCTGTTCTGTTTCAGGATGCCTGAGCTTCTTGAAGTCATAACTACAGACACGTGTTCAATTATTCAGTGTGGTGTTCTGGAGATCAGAAGTAGACTCAGTCTGTCTCTTTTTCACTTTGTTTTATAAGTGGACGCCACGACACAGAGAAGAACGACGTCAATAATCCTGATTTGATGATTCTTGATCTTCTAGATGAGTCCATCACAGGATGAGACGCACGTGTTCAACCGAGCTGAACAGAGAGGAAGGGACTGCTGCTGAGGGGTCCTAATGGACTGACCCTGTCTGTGTGTTAGGGTGTGTGTGTGTGTGTGTGTGTGTGTGTGTGTGTGTGTGTGTGTGTGTGTGTGTGTGTGTGTGTGTGTGTGTGAGACAGACAGAGAGAGAGAGACGGGTGGAGGAGGGATGATTTGAGGTATGAGGTCATTGTCTGTTGTGAGCATGCGTGACTCTTTGTGTGTAAAACAAAGGCTGTTGGGTGTATAAAGGATGACTTCATTCATCATGTATTTATTTATGATCAGTGTGTGTGTGTGTGTGTGTGTGTATGTGTGTGTGTGTGTTTGTCAAGTTAAAGGGAACCAGCAAAGATCTTTTTTAAATTTTTTGGTCTTTTCATGTGATTTTGAACGGTACAATAAGTGTTTTTGGTATCGGTGAGTCACTAAATCTACAGCTCTGGGATATTTTTATCATTGAAATCTGTTTATAATGAAGCCATCGTCCTGACAGACAAATCAAACTGGAAAACAAAACGAATGAACTCATCGCTTATCATCCAAGATTCACGCAGAAACAGCTGGACTTCTTGGTTTGAGAATGTTTCAGGTCTCACTCCAGTTCTGACTGACTGATGAAAACCAGTTTAAACTAATCTAAACTGGTTTAAACACCTGAAACCTCTGGGCTGAGAACTGAAACATCCTCCAACAGTCCAGCCGTTCCCTCTGAGCTCTGAGCTGATTTAAGAATCTTCTTCTCTGCTTCTGTAAACCGTTCAGAGTCAATGATCAGGATCGCTCCTCTGATATACATCAGAAGATCACACACTTCCTGTTAGCATCGCCTTTTATCAGCACAGGCAGAGTTCCAGCAAGCAACACCAGCAAAAAAAAAATACTTTTAGAGACAGAAAATAGGTGTTTGCTGACTCGGCGCCCCCCCCCCCCCAGATAGATGAGTAATACCAGCGTTTAAAGGATCAGCTGAGCGCAGCACAAACATTGTTCCTTATTGAATCAGCTGTCGTTCAGTGGTGTTGTGGCCTTTGTGCTGGTTTTCATGTGGAGACAGAGAAGCTGATTGGTAGCTGATGGTGACCATCACCACTGGGATGGACACGGATGACAGTCCTGGTCTGTGTGCTTTAGAGGAGAAACTAACACCCAGTGTTAGCGCCACGCTAATAATGTGTGTGCAAGCAATTCCAGTCCTCCTTCTGAACTTCTCCAACCACCCACGCGACGCCTTAAACTCCTTAAACTTCCTTTTGTTTTAATAACGTGGTGATCGTAGATGCATTACGGACATATTCTTTGGAGAGATCAATCAAACGCATCCCTTTTTCATGATTTTCTATCATCTCTTGCTTTGTTTGTACGGACAAAAAAACTCTTTTCTTCGTCTTTTCTTTTCCTCTTTTCTCCCTCACTTTCTTGGGGTCCATAGTGAATACTCTAAAAGTTAATATATTTACGTAAAGCTATCAGAACACCTCATGGGTCGAGAGCCAGATGACGAGGACGCTGCATAGACACCTATCTAGCTCCACACAGAGGTCCCTCTGAGCCAATGGGATGCCAGGAAGATACTCGGTAATAGCCAATGGCAGAGCAGCTATGAGGATGTTGTGTTCAGGAACCTGTGAGAGCTGCGAGTATCAGCCCATACTGTATTTTTATCTTTCGTATCCTGAAATTTCCTTCGTAACTAGAGGCAATATTTTCCTGTAGAGGCGTTTCGTAAGTAGAAAACTTCGTATGTAGAGACATTCGTAAGTAGAGGTACCACTGTATATTAAAATAGTGTGTTTTACATTAGATTTATTACACATTTAAAAATAAAACTAACCCTGAATGTGAGTTTCAGGTGGGAGTAGAATAATCAGGACTTCTTTGTCCTAGTATGAGTTTTACGCTTAGATGTTTTATGTCTGGACACGAGCAAAAGGACAAGTTGAAACTGATTCATACCCGAGTCTCCACTGGATGCTTTCTCTTCGTATCCTGTATCTCTATCTTTGTGTGTTTTAATCGTGTTCTGTGTAATGCAAAATTTAGGATATTTCTGTTTTCTTCATGATCACACACACTAAAGCTAAGACATATATCATGTCTTTTTATAGCCTTATTTTCTTTGTCCGGTTTTGGCACCTAACAGACGGAATAACAGGAAACATGTCGTGTGGAGTTCATCAGTCCCTTTAAATATCTGATGCGTTTATTTTTAGCTGAGCTACCTGACAGTATTTCATTACAAAGAGTTTTTTTAACTGACATCCCAGCATTTGATTTTCTTATCCAAATAATTCCCAAATTCACACAGCAGCGATCTGCAGGTGGGACAGACAACATGCTGACTCTCAATATATGAACACACCGGTGTAAACAGAATAATGTGTCCGTGTCTGGACTTAGACCCAGAGAGCTTCATTTTGACAGAAAATCTAAACATGTGAATGAAATCCAGATTAGTGCTGTATTGTTTCTACATTTTATGAGTCTTCCTCTTTCTGTATCGGCACAGAATCAGGACCAAACCAGAAAGAAGAAGAAGAACTCTAGTCAAAGCAGAAAGCAGAACTCTAGTCTGCAGAACTCTACTCTAGCTCTAGTCTAGTCAGCAGACTAGTCTAGCTCTAGTCTAGGCAGACTAGTCTAGGCAGACTAGTCTAGCTCTAGTCTAGCCTAGTCTAGGCAGACTATTCTAGCTCTCGTCTAGTCAGCAGACTAGTCTAGCTCTAGTCAGACTAGTCTAGGCAAACTAGTCTAGGCAGACTAGTCTAGCTCTAGTCTAGTGAGCAGAACTCTAGTCTGAAAGCAGAACTCTATCCTGAAAGCAGAACTCTAGTCTGCAGAACTCTAGTCTGCAAAGGCTTGATGCCTTTGCAGACTAGAACTAGTCAAATAAACTAGTTAAATAAAACAAGCATGCACACAATGTTGCTTGATATATTTATGTTGGTACTCTTAAACAGTTCATTTCATGGCTATATTATTATTTTTATATATAATTATTTATACACAGGTAAAATCTGCATGTCTATTGGTTGGTAAAAAGCTTTTTTTATATAATTTTGGGGGTTTGTGGCTTTTACTCAAGGCTGGAATGGATTAAAATGATTTTAGTTATTTTTAAATGGGGAAGATTTGTTTGACTTACAAGTCGTTTGACATACGAGTGTTTTGATTTGCGAGCTCAGTCACAGAGCAATTACAACTCTTATGTCGGGGTCCTACTGTACATGGATCTACTCATTTAAGTTAACCTTTAAAGTTGTTAATTTCTGCTTGTAGACATCTACAGATATCTTCCTGCAGCAGTTTGAAAACATGAATTATTCAAATCATTTTCATGCCAACATCCAAAATGTTAATTGTCCCATCAAGTCTGTGGTTAAAGGTAAACAGATGTCATATCATTTTAGTGGATTCGTTCTGCTGCATCTATTATATTAAATCCGGTCCATCTGTTTCCAATAAAATATACGATCGGAGTGACCTCTGCGCCTGATCTACGGAATCTAGACTCACACACAGCAATCATTAAATAAATGTGTTCTTCAGACTACAGGCTGTCAGCATTATACCACAAATACATCAGGGGTTAGAAGTCAGCGTGTGTGCTGTCGCTCACAGTGCACCTAAAACACACACACACACACACACACACCAGTCTGATGGTGCTGACAGCACACACACACACCATCATCGTCATGCGGCACATCGTTTAGCAGCTTGTTGCATCTGTTTGCGTTCAGACTGATGTGTAGGTGATAAAACCCAGGATGTTCTTCAGAGTCGGGGTCGTTTACGCTAAACGGTCTTCACCAGTGATAACCTCCGTTTACCAAATGAGAAATGGGCGATGAACAAAATAACATCTGGATGAGCCAATGAGCTCTGAGAACAGGAAGCTGCTATTGGACAAGACGGATTAAAAATGTGTTACTGCTTTGTTATCAATACGTGGGACTTATTTGTGTAAAGGGCCGCGTCTACTGTAACAGTTCAAACACTTGTGTGTGTTTAACATGCAGTCTCTATCTCTAGTGATCAGTCAGTACCATAAATCACATGACTTCAGTAGTGTGGGATCATCTAAACGATGAACAGTGTTGATGGCATCCGGTCTGACTCAGGCAAACAGGATGATGATGTACAGTTTCTGAATGTTACTGATGTTAATGATGTTATTGCACCAGGTGAGAAATGGAACACACCCCTGACTTGCAGTTTGGACAGTTTGCCGTTTGGGAAGTACACAACTCATTAAAATATAACACAAAGCAGATATCTGCATGCAGTACTTCATAATGTGACAGTAACAGTGAAGAGTGTCTTATGTTCAGACTCCACAGAGTATAATCCCTGTCGACATAACGACTTCTAACCTTTCAGCTATTGACATTAGTCTGTTAAGGTGTTCTCCTTGACTTTGGTGCTTCGGTTCTGCTGATGCCGTTAGCTGGATGTTCTTCATGCTCCACCACAGGTTAAGCTGTAACCACAAACCTGAGCAAAGCTTATATTTGTAGTCCCACTGCCTCTAAAGCTCAGCTCAGGTTTAGTAATAGAGTGTTTCCTCCACCATTCACTCAATGGGGGAGTTACCCCTGCCCCAAGCACTGACCCCAACAGCAAGCACTGTACTTATACAGTACAGTCTTGTAATGTATAAGACAAGACTGTTGTTGTATACTGTACAGTCTTTGTCCTCTTACAGGCCAAAGACTCTTCTTCCTGTTGAGGACATCCTTGACATCCTGTGTTATCCACGGATTTTTTGGATAGCATCGAACTGTCTCAGTGAGGGCGACCACATCTACACCGACGTTGAGACAGGCTGTGAGACAGTGAGTCATCCCATCAGTGTCCTCGTCATGTCCACCCAGCAGTACGTCCCAGTCTGTGGTGTTGTAGCAGTCTCTGAGAGCGTCCTCTGCTTCAGGAATCCATCTCCTGGTGGTGCGTGTAGAGACTGCCTGCCTTTGGAACAGGGGGGTGAACTGGGGCTGGACGCACACCAGGTTGTGGTCTGACTTGCCCAGTGGAGGCAGGGCTGTGACTGTATGCCTCTATAACATTGGTGTACAGTAGGTCGATCGTCCTGTTTTTCCTTAAATGGTAGTCAACAACCTAGCCAGCCAGGGCAGTGTCCAGTGTGACATGATTACAGGATGTCTTATAAGGAACGTTGTCTGACCCACTGACAGCATCTGCAGAAGCCTAATGCTTTCAGTACTTCTCTGGAACACCAACATGACTTGCAAACTCAGTCAGACAATGCTGACCGCCCTCCAGAGTCCTCTGTAGGGGTGGGATGGTAAAGGCTGCGCTCAGCACAGCCTGGGCGATCTTAAACAGACTGTACGTCATCACATACAGATGCTCAGCAGCACACTCAGTTATAGATGGGTTGGGTACATGCTAAAGAAAATACTGCAGTATTATCAGCATTTTCCAACGATTCAAAGCGGTGCTACTTGCTGACAGCAGCTCATACTGAAGCATAACTCACTTCACTCCACAAAGCACAGGCAGGAAAGAAATCAAAGGTGCATTTGCATACTTATCGTGATTGGACCAGCTGCCAGGAACACACTGATGTGTGTCTTTCATGCAACTAAATAAAGCCAGAAACCCTGTATGCATTTGAAATAAAGATAGAATGTGTGGAAAGTGGGTGCAAGTGCATTCATTTGCATTTTATCTCCCCTCTAGCCAGCTGGCACGACTGCGGATTCATATCTCAAAGTGAACATGATGTGTGTCAGTGTAGGATCTGCTGGTCCAGACCAGGGCTGGGGGGGAGGCCAGTAGATACAGGCATCATCTCTGGAGAAAAAGAGGAGTATGTTTTCATGTAGATGCAGCAAATACAGGTAGTCCTCAACATACGAACGCAATTGTTTCCGGTAGGTTGTTTGTAAGCTGAATTATTCGTAAATCATCATTCATACAGAACTTCGCTCACATGACTACCTTCTTACAGAGGCTGTTCCGGCCTGTAACACAGAATACATTGCAGCTGAATTGAAACTCCTAAGCTAACAAAACCAATAAAATAAGTTTCAAAGAAAGTTTATTTCTGCAACAAGGTGTTCATATCTCGAGGACTACCTGTTCTGCAATGACTCATTTAGATGGAGTTTGTTCATGCTGTACAGTGTGTTTATACAGCATGAAAGAAAGACAGCGGCACAGTTCGGAACCGGCTGTCTTATTTTTCGTCTTTGACATTTCATGTCTAAGAGATTTAATGAAGTACACTTGTAAGTCATATCAGTAATTCAGCTTTTGTAAAGTTAAAGTGCCATCCTTGATATTAGCCTTTTGAAGGGTAGGATACCAGAAGCAATGCAATTTCCCCCCAAAATTCAGTCTGACATTCCTGTCCTAAAAGTCCCACGTTTCTTTTGGGATGTGAAACACGGCGCGTTTGAGCCGTTCTTTGTGTGACCAGAACAACAATCTGTCTGTTGTTGTTAAATCTGTCAACGTCATTTCTGACTGGAGGTCATTTTCAATGTAGTATGACAGCAGAATGAGTGATGCTTACCTGCGCCAAGGTCGTCGCTTGTTTGTCTAGAGTTTTCTCTGACATTAAAACATTTGATGGAAATTGTGCTTGATAGTGACCATATTTCACTTTCATAATAGATAGAGACTGGGAATAAAAATGAAAAAAAAAAAATGTGTTGCTGTTCTGGGTTTTCTCATGAATTCATCCGAGGGTATCCGTCCATCATGTCTGTCTTGTTGGTTTCTATGACATCTGTTCTCATTATAAGGATTATCACGAATAAAGATTAATAAATACAATAGTGTTTTATAATCATATATTTACACTGAAAGGAAGCTGTGAAGAGTAGCCGGGCTATGAGAAACAAAGACTGCTTTCCCTTTCATTTCCCATCAAAAGTCTGCTCATTTCCTAAAGCAATACTGTTGGACCTGTTTGCGTATGGCAGAGCAGTAATAGATCTGAACCAAATCAGAGTCTGAGGACAGATTTGAGGCCTGGTCCCAGAGTGTCTCGGCTCTGACAGACAGGGGAGGGTATGAATGAGACAGTGTCAATATTGAAACAGGCTAATGGGCTAATGAATGTGGAGAGTTCTGCCTAATGTTCCCAACAGAGCTCCTAGCAAAACCATTAAAGCACTTTTATATGACTAGACAGGCACAATGCAGTAACTCGATTTATGGGGTACTTTCATGGTCAATTAGGAAAGGAGAAAGAGGAGCGCAGCTTCGTATGGGAGGGAGGCTTGTGTGTGTATGTGTGTGTGTGTGTGTGTGTGTGACATTGTTTTATCATTATTGTTTTGGATGACACTGCTTTGGACTGTGTTATTCTCATCTACATGTAGAGAGACTAAACAGCACAATAAATATGCTGCCAATCAGACGCCATCACATCTGCCTTGTTCAAGGTGGACACGAGTGACTGACCCAACATTTCCAACAAAAGACTAATATCCACAGGAAATGTCACCGGGGAATCATCCAGACTTCAATATATCAGCCTGCATAATAAAGTTTAGCATTACTTTTATGAAAGGAAAATCTCCCTCTGGAACTCTCTTCATACCTTTTACACGGTCGACTGCGGGCGTGGCTGAACGTCCTTTCAACGCCCGGTATTTCTAAATGACCGCCCTTCAGGGTCTTCATCAAATCACACAGAACCGGCCCAGAGACATAATGTGGGGGCCTCTTCAGTCTCAGCACAAGTAAAACCAAGGATTTAATTACCGACCTGAAAGGAACTATCTCTGTTTAACACAGTCGTAAAATCATCATGTTGACTTTGAAGAGATAAAAAATCAAGGTTATAATGATTTCTATTTTATAAACTTATGAAGACAAGTTCGATCAGAATGGATGTTTTTGTCTGTGTTTGGAACAGACCAATCAGGAGTTGGGATAGATCTTGACTCTGTTATGAAACTGAATGGCAGACCAGAACGATCACACCGAGAAGCCGTTTAACTAACAACCATCCCACCAAAACCAGTTGACATTTCTTGTATTTTGTACTAAGGATGTGTTACTGTAGTATTGCTGTGTATATAGTAATAAAAAAAACAACTCTTAAGGACAATGAAATCACAGCCAAACCTCGAGCATGCCTATTACTGTTCTAGCTTTATTAGCTTAGGACAAGGGTGTCAAACTTATTTTCACCGAGGGCCACATCAGCATAACGGCTGTCCTCAAAGGGCCAAATGTAACTAAATGTAACTCAGTGTAATGTAACATTAATGTAAAATAAATGTAACTACTCCTTAATGTTAAATAACTCTGAATTTATTACATATTAAAGTTCCAAACATTACAATTAGACAGAAAAAACATGTTTGTTTGTTTCTCTGTTCTAACATAAATCCTTTTAATTTGTCAGGTTATTAAACCCACAGAACTCCATCAATCAAGGATCAAACTATCAATCAATAAAGAAAAATAACGTCAAACACAAGTTAGAATATTACCTTTGTTTAAAAAGGTTTTGTTAAAGTTAAAATGGACTGAATTACTACATTGTGGGAAATGTAGTTTTTGATGAAAGCACACTTTTGACCCATTTATTTTTACACACTGACCTTTTATGCTCTCGTGGGCCACATACAATGATGTGGCGGGCCACATTTGGCCCCTGGGCCGTGAGTTTGACACATGTGACTTAAGAGGACAGAACTCCAACAGAACTCCAATGTCAGTTTGCTGCAACACTATTGCAATCTCTTTCTGTAGTGTTGATTTTGAAATGGCACCTTGCCACTGACTGAAAGGTACTTGCACAGGGGGTTATTTGAAAATATTGACCTGTGAATGCAGAATATTTTCAAAACACTTCTAAAAGGAACCTGGAAGGTTTCTTTAATACTTTTCGTACAAACCTACATGTTCCAAATAGTTTATACTTCAAAAGAGAGGATTAACTGTTCAGAACAGTCTTTAAATTCTTTTCATAGGAAGCTGATAGAAACCAGATTCTAAAAGTGTTGCACACTCTCCTCATTGTCCGTCACTTGCTGCTGTTGCTTCAGAGAAACATTCCACCTTTACATTCACTGTGTAGAGGTGAAGCTGTGTCGCTACACTGTTCTTCCCCTCAGAGAGTCGATGAGGCAGGCAGATTAATTGGAGGATATTTTTAGGATGCAAAAAACAAATCAGGTACAGTTTCTCTTGGCTGTCATGATACATGAGAGTAATAGAAGTGTGGAGTGAAACGGTTCGGTGGTTGGAGGAGTAGGTCCATCTGTTGGTCTCATGGCTCAGTGGGACAAGATTTAGTAATTCTCAGAGAACCTGCATCAAAATGAAAGTAGACCAAGTGGACATTTAAATTTATAAATCCCTGACACTAATATTAATTTCATTTTTACGATTCTAAAACGAGTCTCTGCTATATCGAGCCTTCAATGGACAAAGAATGAGCATCGAGTGTCTTCGCTCTGCTCCAGCTGCTGTAAACTGTATTTACACCATCAGAAGAATACCGATGAGATTAATTCAAATCTTTATCATCATATTAGATAAGACCCCCCATTAAGGATCCTAGTGGGGGAAATAAAGTCATTGTAGCAGAAAACTGAAATGAGATCAAGAAAAAACTATGAAATATAAACAGGATTGTTCTCAATGGGGGGATTAATTTAATCACATTAATGTATTTCGGCACAAGAACATTGTGAACACTTTCATTAGAGGAGCAATGCTGGCAAAGTAAATCAAAAGGAAATACTGTATGCTAAGATGAAAATTAATGTTATTTTTTAATGGCAGAAAGTAGATTATTTCTGAAAGAATATGTAAACAGGAACATTAATTAGCATGACAATTAATTAATTTAATTTTTTAGTGGAGATACAGACACACTAGCAACACAAAATGAAATGTAGATAAATTTAAAAAAATTATGAATGAACAAAAAACATTTTATATACACATCTTTTGCAGCCCATTACAACATATATAAATATACAGTGGTTAAGTCAACTGACTTGACTGCAGGAAGTTGTGGGTTCGAATCCCGGTCGGGGGAAAAAACACTATCCAGTCAACTTACACAAATGCAGGAGGGGCGTGGTCTGGAATGCAGGAGGGCGTGGTCTGGATTGCAGGAGGGCGTGGTCTGGAATGCAGGAGGGCGTGGTTTCGAACCCCAGACATGGCGGACACTATCCAGTGAGGGTCCTTAGGCAAGACCCTTAATGCTATACCAGCCTACCTCAAACATGAGTGAACACAATAAAGACAGAGTCATACCGGCTCGGACGTCACCCGGGTTAACAAAGTCCGCGTCAGATGCTAGGGAACCAGGGCAATCTGATGGGAAATGGGCTACTGGAACAAGACACACATGGACAAGGGCGGAGAATACGGAGTTGTTGGAATGCTAATACACAAGTAATCCCAGAGAGAGGGGATATATGGGGCGGATGTGGGACCAATGGATGCTTCGAAACCCACAATCAAGGCTAAAAAAGAAACAGCTGTTAGCCCAGTGTTCCAACATCCGTAACCGAAAACTGCTGTCACAACTAGAGATCGATGAAATACTACAACAATGCTACGGCAAGGGGGAGCCAAGACGCCAGTTCAGCGGGGGGATATCACCCCCCCACAATCCGTGATTGGGTACCAAGCCCCAAGAGACATACACAGCCACAATACAAGAGCTGCTGACCTGAGAAGGAAGATCGTGACCCAAATGGAAACCTGGAGCCTCCGACAAATACCGAAGCTAAGTTGTCAAGTACCTTCAGAAGATCTGCTAGAAGATGTGAATACTGCGATAAGAACCATCCCCACAGGGAACATAACTGAGACCAACAAGCTGATCCACAGTACAGCAACAGTAATCCTCGAGATGCTGGGATATAAGATTAACACAGGGCATAACAAGCAATACCCTCCATGGAAGAGACGGTTAGAGGCCAAGATAAAGGCGACACAGAGAGAAGTCAGCCAGCTAGCCGAGCTACAGAAGGGGAACATGGTGAATAAAGGGGTACCCAGGAAATACAGCAAGCTCTCCATACCTGAAGCACTCGAAACTGCCAAACAGAGACTAACGGCGCTGGCTACCCGACTGAAGAGATACACCAAGGAGATAGAGGCCAGGAGAATAAACAAGACCTTCTCCACTCAACCAGCAAAGGTGTACTCTCAGTGGCAGGGAAATAGCACCCGGTCAGACCCACCAAGAGAAATACTGGAAGGGCATATGGGAAACAGAAGCATCACACAACACCGATGCCCAGTGGCTAGTGGACCTGAGGACTGACCACAGCTGCCTCCCAGAACAAGAACCAGTAATCATCTCAATGGCAGACATCCAAGAAAGAGTGTCAAAGATGAAGAGTTGGTCAGCACCGGGCCCCGATATGATCCATACATACTGGCTAAAGAAGCTGACAGCACTCCATGAGCGTTTAGCACAGATGAACAAGCTGCTAAGGGATGGGACGCACCCAGAATGGTTGACTGAAGGCAGGACAGTCCTGATCATGAAAGACCCACAGAAGGAATCTACCCCATCCAACTACCAGCCAATAACCTGTCTCAGTACAACATGGAAGCTCCTGTCAGGCATCATGGCAGCTAAGATGAGTAGGCACATGGATCAATATATGAGCGGGGCACAGAAAGGAGTTGGTAGTAACACCAGGGGAGCCAAGCACCAGCTACTGGTGGACAGAGCAGTACACAGAGACTGTAAGAATAGGCAGACCAACTTGTGCACTCCCTGGATTGACTACCAGAAAGCCTACAATTCAATGCCACACACATGGATACTGGAATGTCTGGAACTGTACAAGATCAACAGGACACTAAGAGCCTTCATCAAGAACTCAATGGGGAAGTGGAAGACAACCCTGGAGACTAACTCCAAGCCAATTGCCCAAGTTAACATCAAGTGCGGCATATACCAAAGGGATGCACTATCACCACTGCTGTTCTGCATAGACCTGAACCCCCTCAGTCACATCATCACAAAGAGTAGCTACGGATACCGACTCCAAAGTGGGACA
>NC_090787.1:20735000-20795000 GCF_040054535.1 Antennarius striatus
CCCCCGCCGCATGGAGAGAGGATCCATCAAGAGGTAGAGCTTCAAAGAGCGCTTTATGGACGCCAAGTGCTTTAATTAGGACCTATTTGTAGGAGAAAGTGGAGAGAACAACATAATTTGAAGCCAATGCACACACAGATAAGGAGAGACAGGAGGAAACTGAAAGGATCAGACTCAGAGATTTTTTACACTTTCTGGCACCCCGAGGGGAAAACTTACTAAATACTGGGGGGGGGGGGTTGTTTTTTTATCAATGATGGAATTTCATTGTGACTGTGGCAGTGTGTCTGTGGAGATGATGTGAGGGGAATCAGAGTCAACACGAAATATCAATTAGACACAAAGATATCACACTTTGTTCTATCATTTTATTTTGTCGCATTTATCCTCCACACTTTAAAGGCCAGTCCGTTTAAATATCATCTGATATGAAACAAATCCTTGAAGCGCAAAAGGTTTGGGACCACTGCTCTATTAGACAAAGACAAAGGTTTGACTTTCCTTATTTGGACAAATGGTGGTGGCGGCTGATGAACCTGCTGAGACCGATGAGGCTGATGAAGGATTAAGTTGGTAAACCTGTGAAGATGATGGGGAGGTAGGGGTTAAAGTAATAGCAGCGTTACACACCAAAAGTGCAGAGAACATAATTTAACAGTCAATAGCAAAATTGGTTGACTGATTGATCGTTCGATTGATTGGTTGGCTAACAATAAATGCATGTAGCCGTGATATTGTTTGTGACCAGCGGCTGATATTTTAATTGATATTGCCAGTTCCCAATCGTTCTATCAATCATTCCTGACAGAACGATTGATAGATCAGAAGTGTGTGACTGGAAGAATGAATAACACGTTTTTGTTAACGAATGTTAACGAATCGTGGTTTGATCACAACTTTCATAGACATTCATTATTTAACCATCTAATTACCTGTGATGCAAAAATTCCCCATCTTTTCATGCAGTAATGTAAACACGTGAAGCCGATCATGAACGGAAGTGTTGCTCACAGGATCACAAATGACCGTTGTCTTCATGGAAATGCTGACAATAGTAACATTAGTGTGAGCGTGGAAATGGTCCCTGTCCTGCTGAACCCACTTCAGTCTGCTCGCTGATCTTTGTCCACAACGGTCTTTTGTCTGTCAGAAGCTCTTAGCATTTCCATCCAAAGCCCCTTCTCTCTGCATTCATTATTAATGGAACGCAGCAGGCTGACGACACACACAGAGGTGAGCCTGCTCCTCACTGCTCACACACATGTATAGGGAAAAAACGTTAATTGAAGGAATAAGAGATGTTATAAGTTAAAGTATCTCTGTTTGTGTTTTTAGCTCTGCGGAAATAGTTAAGTTTAAATCAAGAAAATTTTGATGTCTATATACAGTATTACAATAAACTACAGCAGTAACTCGACATACGAGTTTAATCCGTTCCATGACTGAACTCGTAAGTCAAACAACTCGTAACTCAAACAAATTCTCATTTAAAATAACTAGAATCATTTTCATCCATTCCAGCCCCAAACCCTATAAATTATGAGAAAAAATATATAATTATGCATAATATAATTATACATAAGTTATGTACACAATGATAAAATATGAAAGCAATGTCTTTACTCTGTGAAAGACAACGAGATCCGATCTCAGCTGATGTTGGATCCGTCTTGGATTTTCGCTTGTATGTTGAACAAAAACGTCGGCAGACCGACGACTCGTATCTCAAATAACTCGTGTTTATCTGCTCGTATCTCAAGATACTACTGTAGCTCTCAATCAGGACATCCTAGGCTTTAACCTTGTCACTGCCTTTGCTTTTGGCCTTGACCTCTCCAATAAACACACTGCGCTAACACACACACACACACACACACACACACACACACACACACACACACACACACACACACACACACACACACACACAAAGGGCCCTGTCCTTGTGGTCTGGGCTACTGTCGCCCCCGTATTTAGGCTAATTTAGGCGAGAGCAGCAATGATGCACAAGATGACATGAATGTATTATTAGTTATTTATTCTGTTTTTATTCACATCTGAGGCGCTGTGATTGGCTGTTTCACATCGCAGCAGTTACACCTGTTCTGAAACTGTTACGTTCCCTTCATCACATTTCTTTCATTTGTTTTTTGTTTTTTTTTGGTGATGCAAATTTGAATCTGTGTGTGTGTGTGTGTGTGTGTGTGTGTGTGTGTGTGTGTGTGTGTGTGTGTGTGTAGGTGTGTGTGTGCCGTTATGTGTAAGTCTATTTCGATGTGACCTTCCTCCGTATGGTGTGGGACTGAGCAGAGGGACAGGAGGTGAGCCTTACACATGCTATCAGTCTAAGCCACCGCAGAGACACACACACACACACACACACACACACACACACACACACACACACACACACACACACACACACACACACACACACACACACACACACACACACACACACACACACACACACACACGCTGCAGATCATACGAGTCATTTTTACCTGATATTCTCGGGGTGTAGGAGAAACAGACGAAGGAGAAGGTCACGCCTGTGATGTCAGACGCGGTGCGTTCACTGCCAGCTGTGGATTTGATCGCCGCCCGGTCGTCTTCCAAAGCCTGCAGCTCTCTCTACCCTCTGCCCCCCCCCCCACCCACACACACACACACGCACACACCTTCCTCACTCCACAGCATCAGTCAAGTCCTCGCCAGGAGACTTATGGATCGTTCTATTTTTAATTCCCTGTCCAAGTGAAAACAATGGTCCAGTACAGTCACTACTAAAGAATGAATGTGCTGTCAAAGGAGCTAATATTATGGGGGTGTAGTCATGTCTGAGAATTATGAACAATATATATACGTATTATACTTGTGGGTCACTTGACAAGTATTATTTCACTGATATTCATATGGAACAAATACAATTTCTTTATTTTTAACATTTTCTTGGGTCATGTGATTTTCAGCGGTTAACACAAGTCGACTGAAGAAACTACATAAATGATCAAAGTACTCCTGCTTTGACACTCACATCATCTTTGACCTTTACTTACCTCATCATAGTATCTTAAATCTATATCTGTGTCAGACTTTATACAAATAGTAATAGTTAATAGTTTCTTCTATGTTTTTTTTTTTTTTTAAGGCCTCTGCAGGAACATTGACGTAGAACACTGAAACATCCTCCATTTGGTTGCGTTGATCACCCATTGCTCATTTAATAGTTTAATTGTTTACAAATGCCAGGATGAAGCACGTTCTTCAAGGCTCTCTTGAATATTATATAACACACGTTGATTCACCATAGCGGAGATCTGCTTGTGTCTTCTTGATGGTTACTGAAAGGATGACTTTCTTTTTAGTTTTTTATAAATGCCATTTATTTTTATCTCTGTTTGTTGTTTGTTCCATTTGAACTATTTTTAACAAAGCTAGTATCTCCACAAATTAGTTGTAAAGCTCTTCAAATTATTCCAATCAGAGGAGACTAGTGAATGACAGAGTGGCTTTTTGCAGCTGACAGTCTATCAAGGAGATTGTGATGAAAAATGCTGTACGCGTCCTGAGCAGCAGCAAAACAAAATATAAGCTCAGAGAGTACAAAACTCCCTCAAGGCATTTACAAAACTCTTAAATAAAGATCCAGATCATACCAGATACTGTATACAGCCCCCTTTCTGAGGTAAAGACCACCTACGGTGTTCTGACGTTAGTAGTGGTGACTAATGGTCCTCCTGCGACAGATGATGCTGAAGAGGCTGATGAAGAGATGATGCTGGTGAATCTGTGAAGGCTGTTTGCTGATGGGGAGACGGGGGGACCACGTTTAAGGGCAGCATTCAGGGAATTCAAGTTAAAAAGACAGCATCAAGATGCAGGACAACAATGACAGTGTGTCACTGTGTTGTTTTCAAGCAGAAATGAAGATCCAACGTGTGAATGGTGGGAATGATGGGATGCTATGAGAAGAACTTCGGCAAAAAGAGATGGATTCTGATGGAAATTTCTGTGCAAATAGAGATTTCCTTTGTTGAACTAACACGTGCTTTTGTTCAGTATATCAAACAGACATTTATAGGGACCAAGCAAATACGTATTAGCCTTGAGTGATCAGTCATGAGAACACAAGACCTGCCTCTTTACTCCAAAAAAGAGAATCTGGTCTCAGTTGATGTTGTATCCATCCGCCAACAGGTGGGAATGAATGAGGTCCGGTCTCAGCTGATGTATCCATCCGCCAGCTAGCCGTGGTGTCCCGATGCAAAGCTCACATGTCTTAGATTTTGCTCGTATGTCAAACAAAAATATGGACGGAGCAACGTTTCATATCTCAAATAACTTGTATGTCGAGCAGCTCGTTTTGCGAGGTACTACTGTACATGTAGATTATCTGTGGAAAGTGGGAACCATGTAAGAACTAAAAAACATTGTTGGGATGTTGATGGTGAAATGAGACCATCTGTAGCACTTCCAGCTAATTTTAGCAGTAGTAGAAAGGTGAGAGAAAACAAAACTCTGGTCTAATCATCTTCCTCCTCTCAAACCACGCAGCTCCTTTGTATTGGAATTGACCAAATGCACACAGTTTGACTTCTTTATACAGTAGGGTATTGGTTTCTAGTTGCATTAGCAATGACTGATTTAATTGAAACAGAAACACAATAGCCTTATTTAACATGCTTGACTAGATATTGTATTACACACAACAGCTTCTGAAAGGAACACTGGTGCTAACAAATTATAGCAACAACCCAGACAAAAGATTAGCCAGGAGGTTCTCCTTGCAGCACTATCAGCTTTACACCCAGACATTGTTCGTCATCTGTGTCTGCACATACATGCTTGTCTTTATCAAGTTTTCTTATGTAGCAGTATAACCCCAGAAGAGATATCTTTGATTTTTATTCATATGCAAATGAGCATCATGAGGGGAAAAAAAGACATTCTTTTAAAAGGAGGAAGAAAGGGAGAAGAGGAGCGAGAGGGAAGTTGAGCTTATCACCACTCGACAGATGTTCAGACGATGTGTTCTTGTGTCTCGTCACCGAGGCTGAGCGGAGCAAAGCTCCAGCGCTGGCCCGTCTGAATGGAGCAAATCAAGCAGCTGCAGCTAAGGGGAGAAAAACATTTCTATAGTGGCTGTAATTTGCTCCCCTGGCAGAGGTGGGAAGAGCCAGAGGATAAGAATGAGAATCTTCAGACGGAAAAAGCCATTGGTCAAACGGAGGAAATTCATTTTCCTAGTATTTACAATGAAGGAGCCATTCTGCAGGCTGCAGGTTACCTCTGGAGCCAGGCAGCCTGTAAAGAAAGTGCTGAATGGAGAGTTACAGAACAGTCAGCCAAAGGAATATGTTTTTAAAAAATGAGCAATTGGATTTTTTTAAACTCATATATTCTAATTTATAATAGTTTAAATTGGTACACATATTATTTGTTTCATTGAACTTGGTAGGATGTCCATACAGACTTACAGATTGCAGAATGGTTAGGACGTACAGAAAAAGTAAAGGTTTAAAGAGAAGAACATATTTTATTACAGGTAATCTGCAATCTACGAAAACACTTGGTTCCAAGAGGCTGTTCGTAAGTGGAACTGTTTGTAAGTCGTAATTCATTAAAATTTAATCTATAATCACCATTTAAGGTCGTTTAAATGCTATTACTACTCTACATACCAAAGCACTATTTCTTAAAACTTACCAGAAATAATAACAGGTCATAAAAAAACACATTAATAAAATAAAATACAGGTAAAACTCAACTTATATCATTTCAAGTTACCTCGTTCTCTGTTATACGTTGGTTTTCCAAAAAAACAAAAAAAAAGATAAAAAGTTTACTTCATTTTACTTGACTTTACATCTGTCAACCAAAAATATAAGAATCATAAAATCACTAGTGAACCGTTGAAAGCACATAATATAATGTCACTGTGCAATAAATATGAATAAAATATACTTCATATTAAAATACATACATATATGTGACTGCAGTACTGTAATGTAACTTTTCTCTGGAGGGTGGAAGAGAGTTGTCATCAGAAAGATCATCACCTCTACCGCTATCCTTCTCCCATCCTGGGTTATAACTTCTGTGGCTGGTTGATTTGGGTGAGCAGAGGAAACAGGAAAGGCCTCTACAGTTCAGAGCTCTAGAGAGCTCCCCCAGGCAGCAACAATCAATCACAGACTAAATCCCTTTTCTCTCAGGACCGCTGTGTGCCAGGTGACATGGTCAACGGCTGCAGAGATATGAAGCCTACAGCGGCTTTGAATTCGTATCTACCAGAAAACAGTCTGTGAAAAATGAACAATTTTGAAAAGCAGTTGGTTACACTCAACTAATCAAATGAAGTGATCACACGAAGATTATCTATTGTTTAAAATGCTGAATCAATCTGTATTTTAGTTTTTAAGACATAAAATGATTGTGCATTCAATGGTGGTTTTATCCACTTTTAGAAACACCACTTTCTTTTTCCATCCATATTGTGGGTAACACAAGAGACATAAGCTTCATTTGCATTCATCTGGATTCAACAAATCCAAGTCTTTTTAAACACAGAGTTTTAACGGAGCATCAGGGTCAAGTCAGAAAATGTTCTCGTGAACCTGATATCTTTAGAATATCTTTGGAGAATTTTTTTGACATTTTGAATGAACATCTTGGAGTCAGGGATGAACCGATTTGATTTTGGTCATCAACGGTCAAACCCAAAACCTCCAAAATACCCCGATAAAGACAAAACTTGATAAGAAATGATAATAAATGGTAGCCAATGATAATAAACCATGAGAAACAATGATGAACTGATGATATTTTAAATCTATAAGGTCTGAGATCTACCTTATGTTGGAATAATAATGATCTTTTTCCAGCCATTATTCAAGAAAATAACTCAGAAGCAGAAGGGAAACTGTGACTGTATCTCACTTTTGGTCTGACACTGAATTGGTGACACTAATCTTTGGTCCAAATCTGTCACCTTGATGTTTGTATAGATCTTCTGTTCTGCCAGGTTTAATTTGTGACTTCATATTACAAACATGAACACAATCAAGAATTTATTTTCCTCTATATACGTTTTATTCGTTTTCCTGATATTGACTTCCCACTGGGGCGACATGGTGGTGCAGTGGGTAGCCTCACAGTTCTGGGTTCAGTTCCTATCTGAGTTTGTCCGGGTTCTTTCTGGTTCTCTGGCTTCCTTACACCTCCAAAACCATACGGCTTAGCTGAAGTGGTCACACCAAATTGTCCAAAGGTGTGAGTATGACCATGTGTGGTTGTTTGTCTTTGTCTGGCCCAGTGATAAGCTGGCATCTCGCTCGGGGTGTACCCTGCTTTGTGCCCTGGATATGGATGCACAGATATGGATATACAACTGGTATGGCTGGTTTTGCTGATACTGTTTGGGTTACCTTCTAGTTCGCATTGGAAGGCATCAACAATGGAACTGATGACAATTATAGATTGTGGTGTGGGAACATGATGCATTAATGAGAGCCTTGACAGCACCTGACTTACCAGTAGACCAGAGTATATCAAGCATGTCACAATGGAGGCCATCCCATAAACCTGTCTGAATGTAATTGTATTTCTTGTTTCCAGACGTGTCTAGAGTTGGAGCGGTATCTACAGACGGAGCCCAAGCGACTCTCAGAGCTCTTCGATGAAGAACTGGACTGCCTCTTAACGCCAGCATTCATGCAGGGTGCCGACAGTGACGAGGATCTAATGGACCCCCTCCTTCCCAACCTTCCCGACCAGCCCAGCCCACCCCCATTACTCGTAACCCTCCCTAAGATCCAGACCAAATTCCACCAGGTACCTAAACCCAGTAAGACTCAACCAGAGGCTGGGAGTGAAACCCTCGCATCCAAGGACCAGGTCCTCACAGGAGTCAGTGCCGCGCAGCTTAGCGCCGCCGTGACGTCCCTAACGCCGCCATCGTCACCGGAGCTCGGACGTCACCTCATCAAACCCACGCAAACGCTGACTGCGACAGCAGACGGTACACTAACACTCAAACTTGTGGCAAAGAAAGTGGGCTTAGGCGCAGCTAAACTGGTGGCAGCCCGAGCGCTACCATCACCGCCAAGCCGAGGAGGGGCCCTCAGTGACAGTGAACAGGGGGGAGGCAGTCTTGGAGGCGACCTACCGGAGAACAAGAAGAGAGTTCATCGCTGTGAGTTTAATGGCTGCAGGAAAGTGTACACCAAGAGCTCCCACCTGAAGGCACATCAGAGGACTCACACAGGTAAGACCGTGTTGCATTCGTTACATTAAAACGTCATGCGAAATCTAGTTTGTCTGAGATATCTTTCTATCCATATATTTTTATTTTATGACGTTTTTATATTTTACATTTCATGCTGCTAGCCTTTCTTTCTATTGTCATTAAAAAATTTACTAATTCGGAAAAATCTCATGCTTGTGACCCGTATTTAAACATGCAAAGACTTAAATTTTTCACTATTTATTTTCTCTAAATTACCTTTAAAACAGTGCCCCATATTTAGACATCATAAACATATGGAAACAAAAAGTCTTTACATCCAATCATAACGTTACTGGTTGTCACATTTATGCACTCTTATCTTAAACAGATAGTCCTCAACGTACAAATTCACTTGGTTTTGAGAGGTTGTTCGTAAATTAAATTATTTGTGTTGATATTTACTAAATTTCCACCTACAATTGCCACTTGAGGTCATTTAAATGCCATTGGTACTGTTAGGTTTCACCCCTTGGCCCTTCTAATTTAATTATTGAGGAGGAGAAGAAGAAAACACTTCAAGAAAGTCTCGACCAGTCTTTTAAGCACATCCAACAAAAGCCATATTCAGCTGTTGATGTTGACAATCCACTGTACAGTACTATAGCATGTAGTGTGTAGCTTACCTTTAGAGCAAAGGGAGAGGAAGAGGACGCGGAGTTATTGTTGGTGAGAGGCAGAGTTATCATCAGAGAGATGGTCACCACTACCACTATCTTCACTAGTCCATGATAAATATTATTGGGGTACCAAAGTATCCAAGGTACGAAGCCTAACGCTCACAGAGACAACAACAAACAGCAACCAAAGGGAGAGACGAGTGTTGGAGATACGCAAATGCAGCGGTACTGCCCGGTGAGGGTTGTGGCAGAAAGGGGAACTGCAGGACGATAGTCAGATATGACGGTAGACATTTGTGTGTAGGTCAAATGTTTGTATCTTGAGGACTACCAGCATATTCCATTTTATAATTATTGTACTTGGGTCAAGACGTAACATTTATATAAATCTTTTTGCCAACACTGTTATGTAAGTTTCAGTAGCTTCACTTCTGTTTTTAGAATCAAACTGTGTTTGAGGCATTTTAACCACAATGAATGACTCAGGCAATACTTCACCTTCTGAGGGTTGATTTTCAGATAAAAAAGTGCACAGAAAGCACTTCATCTTTCTTTTTAATAAAGTAGGACCTCTCCTCTTCCTTCTACCTCTCTGATGATCCTCTTGATTTATTGATTTCCTTCTGGAGACCTGGTACCAGTGCAGTGCCAAAAGGCTCTGCCTCACTAATTGCCTGATGATTGATAGTCTGGTAGTAAATGACATTGTTAATTCAGCCATGTCCAACTGGGTCTTAAATTCAGCTTTAGCTGCTAACTACAGCTGCCCTCTCAGTGACCCTCAGACAGCAAATACACCAGGCTAATCCATGGGCTGTTTGCTGCGAGCTTTCTCAAAGGGAAAACAAGTGGAGACTGCTTTGGGTTAATGAAGGAGACACTTGAGAAGATGAAGATGGATTGGATTGGATTGGGAGGAATTCATGGCATAGCTTAGTTTAAACACAATCTGAATGTAAACGATTATGAAGTTCAAATGCATCACGATAAGATGTAACTTGACAATGAACACCTTGTAAACTGTAAAATCTCATAAACTACAGTAACAAAGATTTTCAATCAATTTCAAATTTAGTTCCTTACTGCAGGTCTTTGTTGTGTGTTAGTCGGTCTGAGGTCAAACAACTCATAATTTTCTTGGTTGACATATATTAAAGGTTCATAAAATGCTCCGATGTTTAACCTGATTTCAGCAAAGAGGTCCAAAACACTGAATGAATGAAAATTGAGTTGAAAAATTTTCTAGTAGTTCAGAACGTAGATGGACCTACACTGATGTTTCAGATACCGTTGAGATACTGGAGGTCCACATGACTTTAAAACACTACACATGTATTACAAAACTATGAGGAACTCACAAGTTAGTCATTTCACAAAATAGTCTGTATTCTAGCATGTTTGATTGGCCATGGCAACATCTTGCCAATAGCAGTGACTTGTTTTGGAGTTGAGGTTTATCTAAGCTCAACTGTGTTTCTGAGCAACTTCATAACCACTGACTTCATACCATTGATTGAATCAATAAGGTGATTGCTTTTAGGCAATGTTGTCTGTCTGAACAGAGCCTCAAAAGTCACATTGTTGGACAGCAACTCAAAGTGTTAGTAAGCTGTTTGGTTTATCTTTTTCTTAAAGTTGTTTCAGTACCTTAAACGTAACAGAAACGGACTTTTGCGCTCTTATGAATCCATATATTTCCCGGTCTTTGGATTGGACATCCCTTCTGAGACTGCTACCACCTGGAGCAAGCATTAATCGACTCCAGCTTTAACCACAGCATCACTTACAGTATCTGGAGAGGTTCATGGCCTCCAGTTGTCATCATCCGCTGTTGGATATTTTCTTGGTGTTCACCAGGATTACAGTAAATAGCCTGAAGACCTCCTCTGCACTAATACTGGCAACCTTGGAATCATTAATACAGCGTGATACAGGCTTTTACGATCCCAGCGACCATCACATGGCTTTATTAAGGATAGCATTACATTCCAGGGCAGCTAATCCAGAATAGGGTATCTTTGTGTTATCCTTGCCTCCAGCTACAATATCTTAAATCTTATGACGGTTGTACAGTCGAGTCAAACCAACAACAAGCCTGCTAAGGCAGAATCCTTCACTGAAGAAAGACACCCTGAAGACACTACAGTGTCCTCGGTGTCTGTGTGTGTGTGTGTGTTTGTGTGTGTGTGTGTTTGTGTGTGTGTGCGTGTCTCTGTGTGAGCGTATGGTAAAGAGTGGGGGTGGAGTATTCCCTCCCGATATGTTCAACACTGTTGTTTAATTAGCTTAATCTTCTTTTTTGGTTATTATAACCATAAATCATTAAACATACATGTAGCGAGAGATTAACGCAGCAGAGGATACAAGCAGCAGAAAACCTGCATGGCATCATTACGCTGACTGTCATAGTGCACACATGGAGGCCATTAGAATTATCATTACAGGGAGGATGTGCCGCAATCCTACATAACGTTGTAATAATATTCCTCTGTTTGTATCCACAGTCATGCCTAAGCACTTGAAGCTATGATGCGAAGTCAGGTTTCATTTCCGATAAAATACATTATGAAAATATTTTGTTAGAGATGAGTTGCGACATTAATAAATGTTGTTTTTTTTGTTGGTTTTCAGTTGTTTTTTTTCCCTCTTGGTCCTTTTGAAATCTCTGAAAACTGCATAAAACCAATATCTGTAGTCTACTTTTTATTTAAGCAACATTCTAAAACAATAGACTTAACTAGAGGGCATACGTCCACCAGGCAAATTTATGAGTTCTACTATGGGTATGCCATGATCCGCCCTACTCTGTGTTTATCGATGAAGTTTCTTTCATTATCGGAGCTCTTTCAGTGAAGAACACCACTGGTACAGACAGAATAGTGTGGGACACGTCATCATTTGTCTTTCTGGATCCATACTCACTTCTGAATATGCATCAAAATGTAATCACCTTCTCAAGCGTCGCCTTTCCACAAAATGTCATTTAGTCAAGTGGTTCAAGATGCTTGCCTCGGTCACATGACGACCCTTCTTAAAGGGGCTGCTTCTTATATTGAAACCCCCAAGGTAGAAAAATGAACAAAAAATAAACATAAGTATAACGTTACGAGGATGTGCATACACATTGGACTCACATTTATTATGATATTTAGAAAAAAAAATCAGTTTTTATGCAGGTTGTATCATTTAATGTTTCTGTATTTACTGGCCACACTTAAAAGGCCGGTCTATGAAAATATTGTGTGATGTTAAACCGGTCCTTGGCGCAAAATACTTTGGGGACCCCTGATTTCATCTGCTCAGTATATTTTGTTGTCCTGCGTATGAAGTCACACACAAACCAATCAGCACGAATCAAAAAACCTCAAAATCTCATTCGGGCAGGTGTAGCTTAGCTCTCAGGAGCAACATCTCAAGGATGCTGCCAACTGCACACGGTGCACTATTTGGATATGAATACATTAAATCACAGCTCAAAGGAACAAACGCGCTTCATTTTTTACATTATATGTAAACGTGTACAAACTGTTTTTCCTTCTTGTGAACTATTATGTTCTAGTTTATGTAGTAAACCCTTTCATGTAATCCTCCCATCACATTAGATAGCAGCGAGCACTCAACTAAAACATGACCTGCCGCTTCGGCTGCACCAGTTCGACTCTGACTTCACCGACTAGACAGCCCCCCCCCCCACCACCTGGCCTCCTGTGGATAAAGGAAAACCTTCCTGTAACCCCAGACCTCCACATACTGTACATCTGGTGTGCACCTCCATACCCAAACACACCCACTAACTCCAACCTCCAACCTGTTTTTCTGTCTCTCTCTCTCTCTTCACTCGCTCAGTCAGTTTGGGTTGCCAAGCAACTGCCTCACACTCTTCCGTAATTGGTTGGTGGCTGGTTGATTGTCCATGCCTGTTAATCTCTCTCTCTCTCTCTCTCTCTCTCTCCCTCTCTCTCTCTCTCTCTCTCTCTCTCTCTCTCTCTCTCTCTCTCTCTCTCTCTCTCTCTCTCTCTCTCTCTCTCTCTCTCTCTCTCTCTCTCTCTCTCTCTCTCAGTTGCTAGGTGACTTTATCATGCATCCTTGCCTTGTGGTGCTATAATTGGCTGGCGTCATGGTTGCCGTGGCGTCAGAACTGAGCTGGCCTCGCCTCATTCCACCAAGTGTGTGTGTATTTGTGTGTGTGTGCGTTTGTGTTTGAGGGGGGTCCTATTGAAAGAAGATGGGGTGGTCTGGCCAATTATAGAAGACGGGTGTGAAAGGACCGCCTGTCTGGCACCTGCGGCCCCCCTCCCACCCACATTTCAAACACATTTCAGTTCTGGAGTGAAATATTTCTCCAACAGGATAAGCTACCAAGTGGTTTCTTATTGTATGTTGAAAATATTAGTTCCGTGTTCAGTCCCGGGTGAGAGGGCTGATGGGGGGGGGGGGGGGTTGGAGGATTCACACCTACCAAACATTTAACACGGATGACTTTTGGTTCAACAAAAAATCCAGTTTTTCACAGATTTACTAAAAGAGTTTGAGTCCCTTCAGAAACGATCACGTTCCTGTTGTTTCTTCAGTCTGCAGTAAACACGAGCAGTAAACACGAGCAGTAAACACGAGCAGTAAACACGAGCAGTAAACACGAGCAGTAAACACGTTGTTAGGAATCAATAATGTCATCATCAGAATTCTCCCACTGAATATTTTCGTTAATTCAGCTGCAGCAGTTGAGTTGGAATAACCAGGAACAAAGAAACAACATCCATCCATCCATTTTCTGTACCGCTTTTTCTTTACCGCTGGAGCCTATCCCAGCAGGCTTAGGGCGTGAGGCAGGGGATACTCCACACACAACGCCAGTGCACCGCTGAGCCACACAGAGAGACAAAGAAACAAGCACACGCACACACTCACTCCTACGGTCAGTTAGGGAATATGAAAAATAGAATATTTCGATTTTTTTTATTTATCTATTCTTATTCTAGTTATTTGCATTGGTATATTTATATATATATATATATATATATATATATATATATATATATATATATACATATATATATATATATAATTTTTTATTTTATTTTTTTATTTTTTTGGGGGGGGGTTTGATGTTCATTCAAATTTTTATTTAAAAGTTAACTGGCAAAACTCTAAATAGATTATGTAATTGAAATTTAATTTAAGATTTTGTATGTGGATATTTTCTAGTCCTAGGCAGTCATGCACTTCAGCAGCAGTGAATCTTCAGTTTCTCAATTAATGTTTACTTAATAAATTAATTACACCCTTTTTTTCTTCTTCTCCAAAGTCTTGTAAAATTCTTTGCTAATGGTAGAAATGTTACTGTTGTTATTATGTAATCTAGAAATCCAGTAACACCTCCATGAAGGACAGAAGTCACTTTTAACTAAATCAATCCTTCAAATTAAATTAAAATGTCCAACTGAAAGTGTGTGCACCGTTAAAATGATCTCCATTTCAAGATTCTTCTGTTCCACTTCGCCACAGGCCTTACTCCTCCAGCGGTACCAAGAAAACCCATCGAATAGTTTGATCATAACTGATAAAAATAGTGAGAAATATCTGTATCCTCAGTGGTAAAAGAAGTCATGACTGTTCTTCTTCCCTCTTCTTATCCGGATCTACTTTAAAATGGAATAGTCTTTTCCACATGCCCATCTCTCTCACAGTTTCATGAAAATCTGTCCAGCTTTAGTTTAATCCCGCCAACAGATGAACAGAAACAAACCAGCGATAGAAAGCATCGTTTGGGAAGGTATTTATACGCTTCTTAGCTATAATGTTTGGTAAGAGCATGGACAGAAATCACTGAAGATCATTTTTCAGTCTTATTAACACACCCCTGGATGATCGGATTAGATTTGAATTACTCAAATCCTGTTCCCCTAAAAAACCAGAACTTTGAGATGAGATTGCAAAGGAGAAAACTTCTCTGCTGTCTGTTAACAAAGCAGCAAAAACCAAATCCCTCTTATGGAAAAACAGCAACCGACTACACAAAATTTGAATGGGGGAATTTTGAATATACAAATCCAGGAGAACGCAACACGTGATCTGGAATTCACTGCGTGTGAGAACAAATGTGTCACCTTGTAGTTGAGTTGTGTCAGGATGAAAGACGACTTTGATTAAAGTGCTTCAGAATCCAGGGAGAACTGAGGGGAACGTGGTTCCATTCACGCCAGCTTTACCTCCCGTTGCATCACCTTTGCCCTGGTGTCAAATATTAGCTCTTGTGAAGGCGTACGATCCACCACTGCTATTATTCTGGCTTGAAAGTGACTTCAGGTTGAGAGAAACGTTCACCCCACCTGTTCTATTTGCTGCTGTCGCTAAATCGTCGCAGGAATCTGCACATTTGTAATTGCTTTCTTCATATTTCAAAACCATTTTAGAGAACTAAATGTGTGGTGCATTGAATATTAAGAAAATATCACATAAACACATGATTAACAAAAGGCAGCAGTTTATTTCTCTACACACCCCCGGTAGTCATTTCAATTCATTTCTTTTTATCTTGAGTAGCACTTCATAATTAAACTGAATTACCATTTTGTTTCCACTCATTATTTGTAAGTGATCTAATTGTCCCACCAGCGTCATTTCAGCTGCAAAGAAATAAAAAATAAATCTACGTCTGTGTCTGCCAAGAAAAATGTTTTTCTCTGTGGTATTGGAGTGTAATTGTTCTGGCTCTTGAGGATGATGGGATTTTTTTTTTTCCAGTCAGGGTGAGAGATATCACTAAGAGAAGCTCCAGACCTGAATAATTCACTCAGAAATGTGAGCGATAACGCAGAGCTCCGTAATCAGATTATACTTTATAATATATGTTTCTCTGTCAGGGTCTGATGGCCCCCGCCATACTCATCAACATTTTCTATTGATTCCAATTATGTTTTCAACACATTGTGAAATGCTTCTTTTTTATTTTTGCATTGGTTCCACTCTGTGTTTGGGAATGGTGTGTGTGTCTGTGTGTGTGTGTGTGTGTGTGTGTGTGTCTGTGTCTGTGTCTGTGTGTGTGTGTGTGTGTGTGTGTGTGTGTGTGTGTGTGTGTGTGTGTGTGTGTGCGTGTGTGTGTGTGTGTGTGTGTGTGTGTCTCCTTAAGAAGATTGGTGTGTGTTCTGACAGGAGCAGAGGGGCTGCTGGGACATCTGGCTAACTGACTGTAAGCTGCTGCATCACTCCTCATTAGAAGTCATTAAGACCTCAGTTATTGTTACCACCTCCCGGTCCACTGGAACACACACGCGAGACGAGCTGACAACCATCAGCAGTGTAGAAACACACCTTTGGTGTTTCCTCTTCCTGACTTTGGTGAACTTTGTTTACATAATGTATATATAATTAATTATATACAGGTAAAATATATATGTCTATTAGCCAATTTATAAAAGGGGGGATTTGGGGCTTTTTTTCAAGGCTGGAACGGTTTAAAATTTTTAATTATTTTAAATGGGGAAAACATTCTTTCTGTATTCTATATTTCTATATATTCTATTTCTATCTATAAAATACTGACTGCATTGGAAGCAAAGGCCTCCTTTAATGTACATTTTTATGTCACCTCTGTCCACCACCTTTGCTCATTTACACTGAATTAACCAACGATGGCTTAACGCCACCCGGGGCGTGCTTTGACACCATACGCCAGAAAAAACATGGTTGCTGCAAACTAATGAAAAATCATGCAGCAACACCTTGACCAATTAAATTTCCACATTGTTTTCTGTTTCACACGCGTGCAAAAGCGTGTTTTATTGTTTACCTGTGGTGATGGGGGTGAAAACATTGCAGTCTTGGGTTGTAAACTGTGGTGTGATGTGTTTAGAAGCCTCGGTGCCACGTCTGGGGCGTCACCACCGACGGCGGTACAAACCGTCTGGCCGGTTTCAGATCAACCTGTTGCAAACACGCCCACAACAATACAGCTTTCTCTTCTCACCCAGAGCCCACCTCCTCAGCCTCTGAGCCAATAGGAATAAAGAGATCCCACCCAAAATAAAACAGGCCACACCGACGATATGCACACACAAGGTCACGCCACAAAGGACGCCTTTCAAGTTTCTTTGCGTGAAAGTCGGAGCAGCAGAGAATTTAATGAGATGACGAGTTTGTCTGACACACAGGATACGTCTGAGCACACACACACACACACACACACACACACACACACACACACACACACACACACACACACACACACACAGCTGGAAGGATTTCTATCATGGAGAGATAACTACAAGCTGAGAACAATAGACCATCACTTCTCCCATCTGGTGAAGAGGGGGATGAAACTTCATTTACATTTCAGATCCCATCACCTCAGGTGTGTGTGTGTGTGTGTGTGTGTGTGTGTGTGTGTGTGTGTGTGTGTGTGTGTGTGTGTGTGTGTGTGTGTGTGTGTGTGTGTGTGTGTCGGCAGGGAGTGGGTCTGGAGTCGGGGGGGGGGGTGTCTGGTGATGGAGGGAACCAAACGAGATTCATTTCAGGGTGAATTTGGGATTATAAATTAACATGCTGTTGAGCTGAAAGACTTAATTTACAGTTAATTGAGTGTATTGGCTCATTGAAATGGCTGTTGTGTTAAACTGGTCTGTCTGCCTGGCCCCTGGGGTGTGTGTGTGTGTGTGTGTGTGTGTGTGTGTGTGTGTGTGTGTGTGTGTGTGTGTGTGTGTGTGTGTGTGTGTGTGTGTGTGTGTGTGTGTGTGTGTGTGTGTGTGTGTGTGTGTGTGTGTGTGTGTGTGTGTGTGTGTGTGTGTGTGTGTGTGTGTGTGTGTGTGTGTGTGTGTACATGTGTCTGTATGTGTAACCTCTACATTAGTGAACATCTGTAGTGTAGACATGTGAAATTAGATGCAGAAATTCTAATAAAATGTGACACCCCCACTCCCTTCTCCCTCTGTCTCCTGAGACGCCCCCTCCTGATACAAGTAGCTCCAAGAAAAGAGTCTGAAAGAGACCGAAACAGAAAAATATCGTTCACAAAAGATTTTTAAAAATTCCTGCAAGACACAAAAGGTTCGAGGGCAACAGCAGAAAACTTCTTCCCTGACCTCAACACAGATTGAAAAACTAAAGAAAAAAGTAAAATACATGATTTTTTTTAGTTCGATGAACTAATAAATTTCTCTCTCTCTCTTTCCCTTATTCTCCTTCTCAGGTGAGAAGCCCTATAAGTGCTCATGGGAAGGCTGTGAATGGCGTTTTGCCCGCAGTGACGAGTTGACGCGACACTACCGCAAACACACTGGAGCAAAGCCGTTCAAGTGCAACCACTGCGACAGGTAAACACACTGCATCAGAACACATAGCGTGACTTACCCCCGCAGGACGCCCGAGCCCCTTTGCTGTCTAGGACCTGTGTTTGACCTGCAGTCCCAACGAGTGTAGAGGTCTGAGTCACGACGGTACATACCCGTGCAGAATCACTCAAGATTAGGCAGCAGTTTATCTTATTGTTCAGTGATCAATAAGCAGATCTGATGGATAAAACACAGCCATAGTAACCAGAGATAGGAGCTGCGCAACGTATACGTTATTTAAGGCTGTCCATATTTTTGTTCAACATATGAGCAAAATCCAAGATAGGAGTCATGGGACAGGAGTTGTCTGACTCACCAACTCAGTCAGGGAACGGATTAAACTTGTACCTTAAGGTTCTACTGTAGATTAATATTAATTCTAGAACTTCTTTTGTCCATGCGAGCCCCATAAACTTCAAACAGCAATAGAGGGGCTGAAGAGACTGCAGAAATGTCCATCAGACTCAACACAACGCTCAATGTTTGTACAGAGCAAACAAGTCCCCAACTGTGACCCTGTCCACCACAGTTGTGTTTGTTTTGCACCAAAGCGTGTCTCGTGCGCTGGAATGGACACAGCCTGCTTTAGGTGGGATTGTTGCGTCTTGCGTTTCGCTGTTCTTTATTGAAGGTATGATTGCAGGAAATGTTATGTTCCGAGTCTGAGCCTCAGGGGAGGAAGAAATGAGGCAGAGGGACATGATGGGGTGATGTTTGACACGTGTCATGTTTCCAACTCACAAGTTGCTGCATGGATGCATTAAACCAGACAGTTTTATTCAGTAAATAAAGAGGCGTAGAGACGGGTTGTGGAGGTACGGTAAAGAATTCTAGTATGTAATGAGCTTGATTTTACCTAGTCTGGCTTATTATTGGCTCTACCTTTGGTCCATGAAGGAAGTAGGCCCTCAAAGCAGCATTTAAACTGTGCTGGAAAAGGAACGACTGTGTGCAATCCTCGCTACTACATTATTCAGGATGCCAGTGAGGTAATACTTGACTAAATCGCAGAATCAAATCTATTTTTAGAGGCGTAAATCAACATAAACTTCAGTTTGCCGTGTTTGATGGAGCGAGGCTACCAGCTGCTCACAGACTGCGTGCTGAGCTCAGTGAAACACACCACAGACATGAATTAAATACGCAGAAAAGGAAACGCGATCAAACATCTATTAGGTAAGATCGCAGAATCAGTTATTATTCATTTTATTTATTTAAATAACTCGACTCAACTGGAGTTTCTTTTGACAGAGAAACATCATCTGTGAATCTAGAGGAGCCCAAGCGACTCTGTCCCAGAGTCCTGGTGGAGGTTGAAGGCTGGGACTGATTTCTAAAGCAGTTGTCTTCAACCCCCAGGTCATAGTCTGGTACCAGTCCATGGGTCAGTCGGTGCCATCTGAATTTTCCATTTGTTTGGGAAAATTACCAGTTTCCCGCCTCTATGACTCGCCCTTAATGCTGGTCAAGATGCTTGCCTCAGTCACATGACTACCTTGTTAAAGGCACTGCTCTGGCCACTAACCCAGAATACATCACTGCGAAATTGAAAGTAAGGTAGCAAAACCAACAGCCATTAACATCACAATGATGTTTCGAGGACGCTGCTAATAAAGTTTTCACACACATTGGATTTGTGTTTATTATTACATTTACAGAGAAACAGTTTTTATGCCGGTCGCATTGTTTTATGTTGTTTTATTTATCCGTAGTGAAAAGACTGGCGTCAAAACTGGTCCATGGTGGGAAAAAAAGTTGGGGATGTCAGTTCACCTATGATTGTGAAGACTTTGGAATTACTACTCGGTTGTAACAGTTGCATAATCCATGTGTGTGTGTGTGTGTGTGTGTGTGTGTGTGTGTGTGTGTGTGTGTGTGTGTGTGTGTGTGTATGCATGTGTGTGTGTTTTGCTTACCCGTGCCCTGGTGTTGGCAATTAAAGAGATTTTGGCTGTTGGCAAACTGGTCACAGCTAATTGAGTTGCGGCAGATGCCAGCTATAACTGGAAAATACACAATATCTGTGTGTGGCTTTCAGATGAACAACACACACACACATTTGCCCCAGGGACAGTGTAATTGGCTGTTTTGGGTTCCCTCTAGTTTGGGTTTTAGACATAAAACCCTCCAGAAACCTGCTGGAAGCTTTTAATCCTTGAGGAGAGTTGAGACTGTCTAAGCTCCCTTTTTGGAGCACATACACACACACACACACACACACACACACACACACACACGCACACACACACGCACACACACCGCTTTTAAGATGCAAAGTCATATTAACGCACTTGGACACAATGACACAGACTGTACCCCAACTGATCCATCTTCAGAATCTACTCGGCTGCAGGAGGGGGAGTCTTCAGAGCATGAAGGGATTGTTCGAAGACTTGACTGAACAAGAATCAGTGACTGTTGACCAGAGCACAATCTGTGATTAGAACCAGACAGAAACCAGTGGGCATCAAATTATAAGGACAGGCATCCACTTCCAGACACATATCAGGGTGAAAGTGAAAGTAAAACATCTTAAGATGGAGTCATAGTTGTGTCTGAAATCTTCTTCCGTGCTGAGTGTGTTTGTGTATTCTCACTATTAAGGACGTCAACACAACCCCACATAATTCACACAATAGGGAAGGACGTGATTTTAAGCACAGCGATGGTTCAAACTTTGAAAGTAAAACCCTGAACCCAATCATCAAGTCAAAGTCCGACAGGGCATTTGATTTGATGTAAGTTATCAGTTGACAAGAAATAGATCAGATTAGCCCCTATTGAAAGTCGTATTACTTCTGTAGATGCTAAACTCAAAAGCATGAGGCGAAAAACAAAGGAATTTGCTTCAAAACACAGACTTCACGATGTAACGTTGGTCAAACCATCCAGACTCGGCTGTGAAAACTTTGCCATCCATCAGAAACGTGAGGAATGAAGATCAAACATGCAACAAACTTGATTTTCATTAGAAGTAAATTTCGAAGGACTGAGAACGCTTTCTAGTGTTCTAGAAAGCGGCACTGCAACAAGGTCATGGGTTCAAACCCCAGCATTCTCCAGCATGGTCTTTCCATGAAGAGTTTGCATGATCTCTCTGGGATGCTGCAGTCTGTGACAGCATTGGTTCTTATTACATCCCATTCTTATTACACGACCTTGAGAAAACTAGGTCAAGGTCAAATTTCAACTTTTGTACACTCAGCAACCAGATAACATAGAAAGACGAGGGAGAAGGTCAGTGTGAGTAAGACTGTAGATCAAAGCTAGTGCTTAGATCTACTTATGCACTAGCTTTGATCAATGGTCTGACTCACACTGACCTCCATATCAGTTGTGTTACAACACAAGGCAGTTCTAAAGCTGTGTAATGGCATCACAGTTCAGTCGTACCTCCAGATACAAGCTGCTCGACACATGGGAGCTGAAGAAGCCTCTTGGATGAGAGGCGACACGTCTTCAAGAAACTTTCTTAAAGTCCAGTGGATCGATTTAAACAGCTTTGGATACAAGGTGGATGGAAATATTGTGAACACAGCCAGCCTCGGTCTTTCACTAATACAACGGCGCACATCTGCGCCCACCAGTATTACCATGTGAATGGGGAAAAGTGACAGCGATGGAGAGGTTAACATTCAATCAGATATTCAATCTGACACTATTTCTCCTGCGGAACACACACACACACACACACACACACACACACACACACACACACACACACACCAAGCAGTCGACCATTAATCCTGCCTAATCAAGCAGGGACCCCCTGATGTTTCCATGGATCTGGAAAGAGAAGGGATTAGGAGGAGGACAGGAATAAGTGAAGAGGCAAAAGGAGAGTTAAAAAGAGGAGAATGGGAAGGAGGGGTGCTACCAGCTGGTAAAGCTGTTCTGCATCCCCACAGTGATACAGTAACTAACATGGCCATCTGTCTGGCCACACACACACACACACACACACACACACACACACACACACACACACACACACACACACACACACACACACACACACACACACACACACACACACACACACCACAAACTAGTGAAGGTGAGGGTACCATTGAACCCATCACACTACTGGTAAAACTAGCAGTTTGAACCCAAAAACACGACAGGGGAGTACGCAGAGAAGGAATGAACGTTTGGATTTAATTAAGACAGGCAGAGTTGAAAAAGCCACGTACAGTAGTACTTCACCTCGAGATACAAGCTGCTCCACATACGAGTTATTTGAGACACAAGCCGTCACTTTCTCCATATTGTTGTTCATCATGCGAGCAGAAGTCTGAGATAGGTGGATGGATACGACATCAGCTGAGACTGCATCTTGTTCTTTCCCACATGTTGGGGGACGGATTCATCTGCTGAGACCGGATCTCCTTCTTGTTCAGGGAGTGTGTTCTTGTGACGTTTGTGTTTCTTTTAACACTTTATCAGTGTTTACATGACATACATATAATTAATTATTTACAGGTAAAGTCTGCATGTCTACTGGTTGATAAATATATGCTTTTTTCATAATTTAGGGGATTGGGGGATTCTTACCAGGCTGGAACGAATCAGAATGATTTTAGTTATTTTAAATGAGTAAATGCTTGACTTACAAACTCATTAATGGAACGGATTAAACTCGTATCTCAAGGTACGACTGTAGTTCATCCAAACAGGCAAACAAATCCTTCGAGGGGCAGGAAACAGGCAAAATCCAGGAATGCCTGAAAGTTGTTGTACGCTAACAATCTGATTGAGACTGACATGAACTGACATGGCAATGTTAGCGCCATTATTAGTTATAATTATTACTTTATCATTCTGATCATCCAGTGGACTCGTAATGTGATGTCAGTTGGTTTGTTAGTTAAGTAGGTGGTCAGAATATTTATTCCTAAATGTTTTTTCTTGGGGGGGGGGCACGGTGGTGCAGTGGGTAGTGCTGTCGCTGCACAGGCAGGTGGTTCCGGGTTCCAGTACCGCCCTGTGTGGAGTTTGCGTGTTCTCCCCGTGTCTTCCAGGGTCAGTCTGAGGCGACACTTATTTTGTTATTCAGCTCTGTCTACTTCTATCTGCCTACAACACACACACACACACACACACACACACACACACACACACACACACACACACACACACACACACACACACACACACATAATAGCCTTGGCTAATTAATTATGAGCAAAGCCTGTGGCAAATTGAATTTTTAATGTCTCATTTTGTCCCCGCCTACATTTTCCCTCGCCCTTCTTGCAGTCGTTTCGTTTGTGATTCATTTTATTGTGGATGTTTGACTTTATTGTTCTAACAATAGTGTAATGAAATCAGAATGCTCTTGACACTTTATTCCCTATATTATCCCTCACCTGGTTCCACATCTCCCTCCCCATAGACACACACACCGCTGGGTTCAATGATCCAGCACTGGAGAGCCTGTGTCCATGTTTATGGTGCCTTTAATGCATTTCTACAACAGTATTCAACTCACTAAGGACTGTTTTGGCCATGTTTGAATCATATGTAGGAAATCACTGACTTTAAATTATGTCGGTGAATTAAGAATCGTAGAATTTATTGTATCCATAAAATGGAATGGTTGAAAATCCCTGCAGATTTCTACGTCTTTAAATTAATGTGCTAAGCTGTGGGTTCTGTCCTATTATTTCAGCCTTCCTGTTGGCAATGTGGAGAATTTCCAGTAAATACACACCGCCAGTGGGGAGTTCAAGGGGGCTGAGATCAGGGAGAGTTTCCCAGAAACACTCAGTGTGTGTGTGCATGTGTGTGTGTGTGTGTGTGTGTGTGTGTGTGTGTGTGTGTTTGTTTGTTTTATTCTTGTTTTGATGCATTTCCTCTCCTGCTTTTTGTCTTTAAGAACTAATAAAATGTCATCCCCTCTCATTTCCTGTATATTACATCCATAAATAGTTGGGATTCCTGATGCCGTTCCCTCTGCCCCTCCCCACAGGTGCTTCTCCCGGTCGGACCACCTGGCTCTGCACATGAAGAGGCACATCTGAGGGCTGAAAGAAGAGCGGTGGGAGAGGAGGAAGAGGAGGAGGAGGAAGGAAAGAGAGAGGAAGGGGCAGTCGAGCACCAACCGCCCTCCTCATCCACCCGTTTCTCACCCAGTCGGGCGTCGTGAAGATCCAACAGACACCTCTGGAGGGAAACGAGGAGTAGCTAGATTGTTGTTTTTCTTTAGAATCACATTTTAAACGGTTGCGACAGTCAACACACCACACGTCATTTATCCACCCATCATGCTGGTGAACCTCAGCTGCCGTCACGTGGCTCTGGGGCCCTGGACACTGCCAAACCAACATACATAGAACTCCTTCTTTACATTTAGTGTGTTTTAACCATATCGTAACTTTGGGTGAAACTTTTAAATAACCACGTAGTCAGATGTTAGTGTTTTGCCGGTCTTTTAAACTCCAGTACTCAACTTTCTTCTTTGTTTTTTAACGGTTCTCATGTATGAAACACAAGAAACCATCTGGTCAGCTTCAGAAATCTACGTGAAGAAAACAACGATTCCAGACCTGCAGGACAAGAACGTTTGGCGTCTGGAGATCTCCTCCAGTGGATGTCTCGCTTCTCTTTCAGCCACACCGAGACGCCCGCCGCCTCCGCGGGCCGCCTGACAGAAATGCGCAGCGACACTTTCTTCCCTTTTTTTCTACTTAGAAGACGATGATGATGGTTCTTCTTCTTCTTGTTACAAAGAATGACACTTTTTTGTTTTCTCGTGGAGAAAACGTCTTAAAAGTCACTGAATCGTGTTTGAGAAATGAAAAAAAAAAAAGAAAATCTAAGAAGACTTCAACAGAATGTGTGGGATGAGAGCATGTCGGCCTGTCAGTCCCCATGACGACCGACTTCTACAATCTGTAAACAAGCAGTGGATGAACAAAAAAATCAGAATCAACTCTGAAAAGGGATTTGTAGTTTTGTTTTTGGGGGGGTTTTTTTGGACTATACTAAAAACATAGAGGTCTTTCGATGTTTTCTGTTGCTCTATCTGCCCCCTTCGATTCGCTTCATCTGAAAAACAGAACCCCTGTGTGACCCCCCCCTCTCTCCCGGGGGTCCCGAAACACCAGTCAGGTCGAGGACGTGCTAAAAAAACTGGAAACATTTTATTTTTAATGTTTTTGTTGATTCTGAAAGTCATCCTGGAACATTTTCACAGCATTTTTACCAGAACGACACCCCCCACCCCCCACCCCAGCGCCGCTTCCTGGTTCTCCACTCGGGACTTATGACATCAGCCAAGCTTTGTGTGACCGTACTGAACACACTCACACCAACCAGGTCAAACTCGCCGTCGACGGCACCAAACATTTTTTCAACATTATCCGTGAGGTTTTTTTTATTTTCTGCAGCGAAAAAATCCAACAAAAAAAAAAAAAAATCATAAAAAGCCTTGAAAAAAACAAACAACACAAAAACAATTCTGTGTTGCTCTACACATTGTATACAGAACAAGCACACACACTTCGTTATCACACACACACACACACACACACACACAGACTCACCCTGCAGCTTCTTTGTCACGGCTCCTCTCAAGATAGGACTAATAAGATTTAGGAAAATAGTTATTAAACTAATGAACGCACTCGGAGAACACAACGTTGCATGGCAAGTTTTTCTGCAAACACACACACTAGGTCATGTGAACACACACGCACACTTTTCATGGAAATTATATCTTCAGCTCCCAGATCTTTCTTTTATTAACAGTAAGAATTTAGCAGCTTTTGTTTTGTAGAAACTCACAGCTGGAAATAACAAATGATCCCAAACGCTTTTAGGTGAGAAAGCAGCTTATTTCCATTCCAACAATGAACCACTAGAATCCGCACCTTTATTCAGCTCCAATCATAGATTAAAAGGTTGGATTATTGATTACTGATGGTAAAAGTCTCTGTTTTCATCAAAAAATAAACTAAATAAAAATAAAATAGATCGTCTAGCTATGAATTACAATGAAGCTCCATTTTTGATTGAGATTAAATAATGAGATTAAATACAATTAACACATTGGCTCATGATTTAATATTCATCAGAAGGCATTTATATTTGCTTGGCTGTTTATCTTCAAATAGCACCTTTTGTCTCTTAATTGGAAGCTTTACCTGGGAAATCAAACTTTCCTGCTTCTGGCTCATTGAAAGTTTGTTGAAGATATCTTCACTGACTTTAAGACACTCTTACAGGCCAACATAATTTTCTTTTCACCTTCTGTAAAAGTGAACCCTTTCTGATTATCACCCTTTCTGGTGATATTACAGCTTTTATTGTTGCAGGATAGAATCTCAGAGTCTGGTCACGCCAGAAATTGCTGTGATGGTGGTATTTTGCATAGAATTAAATTAAAATAACAAGTACTGTCACTATTAGAAACCTGAAACTAACAGTTCCAAAATCCAGATTCCAGATTATCTCCAAATTTTATTACGTTGGATATGTTAGGGTCCATCTTAGTGGAAATTTTCATCCAAACCCATGAATTGTTTGATTAATCCTGACAGAAACAAACCAAACTGATAGATTTCTTGATGAAGGTAATAAAAGCACAGCCGGGTTCGTTACATCCCTGTCTGCGCTTTTAAAACTGTCTAAATGTTTGATGAAAACAGTGATTCTTTTTTTTTTTAATGTTTGACCTGATCGTAATCAATAAATATAACATCTCTAATAACTTCATAATAAAACATCAACACCACCTGTTTTCTTTGTTCAATGGCTGCAGAAAAGCTGAACTCACCTGACACACACGTACTGAGTCTGTCAACACCGCTCCTGAAGCTGATGGGTGTTTTTACATCCCATCATGCCCAGTCAGTGCACCAGGTGGCCACGCCAGCCTCCATTAGGAGAAGCAGTGAAGTTCTCTTCAATGGTGTTTTATTGTGCAGCTTTGAATAATTGATACCAAACCCTCCAGCGTGGAACTGCCCTTTGGCCCCGGGCGGTGTCCCCCCAGCGGGTGGGGGGTCCGCGGCCACACGAGGTCCATGAATCCAGCGGCAGCTTCTTTACTGACTCTCTGCTGTGATGAGTCCAGTGACTCACCTGTGGTTTCATCGTCAGGTTTCTCGTACCAACAGCTCTTTCTTTCGCTCGGATGATGCAAAGTCGTCCCGAAACGTCACAGCGTTGGGTGGGATGTAGACAGAGGTACGTACAATCATAGAGGGTTGGGATCGTAGCACTTTGTGAGGGTTATGAAGGCATGAATGTGTACAAGTTTGTATGTGTGTGTGTGTGTGTGTGTGTGTGCGTGTTTTCGCTTAAGCATACTGTGAGGGAGTGGTTGGTTCTAAAGGTGAACGAACATGCATCCAAACGGGACAAATGTTTGGTTGCTACGTCTGCTAATGTAAACTGCGATGGCTGACAATGTGTTTTAATAGTTTTTTGTTTACACCTTCCGTCATACATTCACTCATTCATACAGATCAATGACTTGAATTAGAGCTGCAGAACTTGCACTTCATGTTATACTCCTGCCAGCTTCAGTGACATTTAGGGCCTCCATTCTTTCTCTCCTTCTCAATAATCTTAGAATGTATCAGTATTTTTTCTGGCTATTGAAAAAGTGTCATGGAAATATCTTTAAAATACCCTACAACCCACAAAGACTGTCGCTTAAGCATTTAAAGACTGTCAACCATTCCCAGCAGTTCCTTTGGATTCTGTCTCCATTTGTCTTGTCGGTTTGTGTTCCCTTCTTTATCTCACAATCTCACATAACTTATTCCATTTACTGTATGTTGACTCAAAACTGACGTTGAATAATTGTTGAAATGAATTTACTTTTTTGGGGGAAAATCAATTGAAATGTAAACTGGTGAGCCTTAACACGGGCATCATTTTCTATCCAATCCTGACGTTTGCCAGCAAACAATACATAGGAGTCATAGTTTGTGTCCCCTTTTATGAAACACTCAGCAGTTAAATCTTTGAGTGACTTCAGATACAATTACATATTTCATTTCCTTCACAGCTCTGAGCCTGTTGAAGTGGGTTTTTTGTGAGTCTTCTGGCGTCTCTGACATCTTCTGGGTTTCTCTTGGGCTTCTCTGAGGCTTTGCCAGGTCAGCTAGCCGTCCCACAGCTCTGATTAGCATTAAACACCACTGGGTCCCTTCCTCTGGCTGCGGTTCAGCTAATGAGATCGCTCTGAGTCTCAGGGAAACAGATGGGTTTGGAGGAAAAAACAAAAGGGACCGTGAGCAGGACCGATTTCAGCACCCAAAAGACAAATTTACTGCCGAACAAACAAAAGATCTCATGAGCATACACCCAGCAGACAATGAAAAGCCTTCTACCCACATAAATATACAGATTATTAGTTCAGCCCTTTATTTTATCAAATGGATTACAGATAAATCAAATTTAATCAATCACAAACCCCCATTCCTTCACATTTAAAGTGCTGTTCTTTGTCACTCCATTCCTCCCACTCTGTCCACAGCAGTTGCCCAGTTGCACTATCAGCTGAAGAAATGCTGAATGCACACTTTACACATTTTACCCAAAGATTTGCAGATGTGCAAGTCAACTGCTGTGAATGTAGTAGAAACATAACGAAAGGTGTTTTACATGGAAGATGGGAAGAGAGCTTTTCTTTTTTTCTCTTTCATGACCATCCCATTAAATCTTAATTACCAGTATGCTCCAACTCTTCATGCTTCATAACATTCTCATTCTGTTCTCTAGTGTCTGCTGGAACTGAATCCATTGTTTTCAAATGTATATTAATGGTCTTACAGGGGGAGGGGGCTTTAGTGGGAGTGAAGACGTCTGCGTTTAAGTTAGCTTTTAGTTACATCTTTCAAACTCAGAGGGAAAGAGTCTCAAAATGTTGAACAGTTGACTGTGGAAAGTTTGTTTTTTCCCAAATATCAAATGGTCAGAGTTGCTGAGGTTGCATATGCACCGGCTGGCTAGTAGAGTAGAGTAGAGTAGAGTAGAGTAGAGTAGAGTAGAGTAGAGTAGAGTAGAATAGAGTAGAACTTCATTCTACCCGTATATTCTACCTAGTCCAGACCTGGGAATGTTTGCAGGAAAAATCCAAAGTCATTAAGGCACCAAAATCCATATGAGTGATGCTCGTCTGACAAACTGTCATATTATTTGTTATTATTGGCATTTTTCGTTGAATGCATGCACAGAGAAGATGCTAAGTCAGCCTGTTAGCACTTTAGCATAAAGTTGACTGTATATTTTTTTCCTGCACTTTCCTACATTACTTTTTTTTTTTTTTTTTTAATTTGGAAAAGTTGCACACATTTAACTTCGGATATGTCTGCAATTGACTATGTGTAAAAAAGTGCACGCAAAATTCCTTCAACCAGTGAACAAGTTGACAGCCCATCAGCAGGGTCAGGAAAAGGCAAACAAGCTCAGGTTTGGACTGCCTTTAGAGCATCTTTAACCACAGACAACTGTTTGAACACATCCCTAAGAGGGACCAGGATTGAGTTTGGACCACGTCGCCCTGAAAGAGGATTGTCACTTTAGGCAGCTTTTGTAAATAGCGTGAGATCTTACAGTGATTGCTCTGTAGGGAACTGTTTGTAGCACCATCTCAGCATTTCTATAGATCTGCTTTAGTTTTCAGAAACATTGCACTACATGGTCATACTTAGCTGTTGCACTCTCCATGTGCATGCACTACTAGCATAGTCTGTTGGAGCACTCCGTCAAATATCCACTAAACACTTACTACACCTTCAGGATGCCACCAGGAACTATCTACTTCAGGTCCGCACCCAATCAACTGGTGACATATCAACTACTAATGAAATGCCTTTTTTCCATCACCGTCATTCCAGAGGGGGGGCGTTGTCCTTCACAGATGTCCAGTCATATTGTGACTTGGTTGAATCATCTTGGCATCAGTGGCACCCTGGAGAGACTGTCTGCCTGTAGCTACTGTATTTGTCCACGCTTGATATGTCGATATATAAGACAGTTACAGATCTTCATCAGTCTCCTTGTTTCTGTATGTTTGACCTCAATCACCACAAACCATCTTTACTTAAACTTCAACCATCAGAGCCCACTGGGGCAGAAAATGTTGTTGTTCCCAAGTGTTACCCAACTTGGGAGCTCCAAGCATTTCCTTGTCCACCCTGTCTACTAAATGTCCTCAGCTGGTTTGTCTTGTTTTGTCCATATGAGAGCTTTGCCATCTGCTTGGTTAGACTTCAATGCCTGTTACATTCTTGTAGGCCACACACAGTTGGCTATTGTGGTGTTTGGCCAGTCTTATCCAAAATCCTATCTCTGATACATACTGTACCTCTATCAAACAACCATCTTATTTAAGGCAAATGACAAACTAAGTGACCGAATCTGAATCTTACTTTTTTCAGACTAACATTCCTGCAAGCAGAATAATATCTTAAATTCTAATGAGATCACAGATCGTGTCGGCTTTCATGTGAAATCCTCAAATATTCTATGAAATATTCTGACATGTGTTAAATTAAGCAGCTGTCTACCCCGTTAAAGACTGTTTTCAGGACCAACATGACAAAGACAATCTCCTGCAGCGAGTTAACCCATAAAATCAGGTTCCTCACACACCTGCATCTTTAATACGCACGCAGGATCCATGTTATTGAGAATCAGCTCTGAATTAGCCTTTAGCCCAGGAATCGATTAGCTAAGACAACCTGCTGCTCACCAGCTGCTTTCTAGAGATCTTGGACGTGATGAAGAAACCATAATCAACATAAACGTTTCCTTCAGGTTCAAGTGCCAAAGAACTCTGTGGGTGATTTTGGTTAAAGATTAGGAATGTGTGTTAAAAGCATGTTAAATGTAGACCCAATCTCCAAAATCTCTGCAATGCATCTGTAACATGTTCTAACCAATGGGAATGATGGACAAGAATAGAAGACAAGACAAGATTAATGTGCCACCAGGTGGGAAAAATGACAGATTCCGTGTAATGATGGTGAAAGCCGTATTCCAGCACCTTCCCTTTATCCAGTGTGGATACATGGGTTACTCAGATTACATTACAGCTACTCCTTTACTGCTAGGAGGAGCTGACATGTAAAGAGTGGAGATGGCACATCTGTATCACCTACAGGCTCCATTATTCTGATACACTCCATATCAACATCCCATCATAAACCTTCAATCCACACTCACTTCCCTCTCCTCTGTCATCAATGCTTCTGTTGAGTTTTTTTTTTTAATTTTACTTTTTTTTTTTTTTACATTTACAATTTTTTGCTGTACAAAATGTTTAAAATATTATTTGTATTATATGATGTTAGTATGGTAATGTTCTTTATTAAGGAAGAAGAAAATTTATTTTTGTTACTGGTCTGTTTCATAATTCTTTTCTAAATTGGTATTGTAAGATATCTATGCAAGACCTGTTAAGTGGAACATTTTTATTTAAGAATGTAATATGTGTAATAAATGGTAGAATCTGGTCCTGGCTCTTTCTTCTTCTTCTTTTTTATAATAGACAGTATTAAAAATTAACCTTGTGTTATATTCATGCATAAAACACTTGAAACTACAGTCAATAATAATAATATCTGCTCATTTAAACAAGTTTAGAGTTGGTGCTGTTTTGACTGCTTACACATTATTGTGTTATAATAAATGACTGTAATCACTGTTTAAAATGCAAATCAGCTTTAATTAATCATTGTTAAATCAGATGGAAAAATTCTAATCTGAATATCCAATGATGTATTTATGAAGACAGACGAATGAAGTGAAAGAATCATCAGCGGTCTCCAACCTGTTTTGCTCCACGGACCGCTTTCATCTCAGACAATATTTTCAGGGACCGTCTTCATCTGCTGGATAATCGTTAATGACGCCAGGACAGCTGTAGTCTTATAATAAATCATCAGTGGTTTTATGTAAAATGCAGACATCAACAGACAATAAACAACCTTTTTTTCATAAATTGATAATCAACATCTGTAAAAGAAATAATTGTAAGAAATAATTATATTAAAAACCTAATTGAAGTGACTGCACTGACGCGGTTTATTTTGAAATATAGCGACTTACGATCAGTGCATTCAGCGTAGGAGAAATACTGATCATTTCCAATAGCAAGTCAATCAAATAATAATGATTACAATAATGAGAATTAGTGTTTGGGGACCGCTGAGACAATGACACCTGAAGTGTGTTCTGGACATCCAGTTTGGTTTTCTTTACGGCCACTTCACAAAGACAGGAGGTTGGAAATGGAAACAGGAATTAAAATACTCTCTGGGCAATCTCAGGATAATCTGCCTTGACTTTAATCCAGAACACTGGGGCAGTTGTGTTCTGTTCTTGTGCCGACGGAGGGCAGAAGGACACGTCCTGCTGGCAGCAGCATCAGAACCCAGAACCAGAAACACTCCTGCTCTCAACACCACTGCTAATTTAGGACTTTATTACTGATTAAAACAATCTCATGAATATCTATGGCTCTCCCCTGCCTGTAAATGGTTTCTCCTAGGCTGTTTATGGTGTCCTGCTCTTTAATTAGAGCTCACTGGTCACTGACTGAGCTGGCACACAATCCAATGACATTAATGGCTAATTGGCGATGAATGAAGCAGAAGAAATGGAGCTCATGTACGGCATATCTGCTCCCTGAGTTTGTCCTCTTACATAGAAATTGCTAATTAACAAATTAAAAGAGACCAAATTGTTATTGTGTGTCTCTGGGAGGACATACTTGATGTTCATTCCTCACATTTAAATCATCTTAACTGTTCACTCCACTTTTCCTGCAAACACAAACTGCATTTCCACACAGGATGATTATTTTCATTGCTTACAGAGGGAGTAAGGATTGCTGAATGAAGACGTTCAGCAAAGCCAACCACGAGGATCATTATAGTTTCTCAGCAGTGAAACGGCTCTTCACAATGATTATTAGGTTGGCTTTTGCGAGCTTATTCAGCTCTTGTCAGAGACAGAAAAGGCAGGCGAGGTAGCTGTTTATCGTATTCAGCATTAGTGTGTGTCCTGTTGGGAAGTGTTAACAGAAACAGTCAAATCAGCTCAGTTCGACTGCAGAAATAAACAATTTGTGGTGAATTTGTGTTGTATCCTGTATTATCCCCCAAAAGGACTGTGTTACCTGTTTGTGTTACTCTAAGGTCCCACTGTGCAGACAGCACACAGGACACCTGAGCAGCACACACTCTACCTCATTAAAGACAACAGCCACATGCTAGTCTTAGACCCCACATACATGAGTTAACATTAAAACTGACCTTTGGGATCTTCTCTTCATTGGAAAACAGGCTAAGCACACTGATTCTAACTAAATTAGAAGAGATGGCCGTACTAAACTACAACAACGACTCCCGACCAAAACCCTGCTTCAGATTAAATGTGAGGAGGAGGAAGGGGAAGCTGGTGTCCTGTCCTGGTAGGATTGTGTTCCTGGCATGAGGCTATGACAGGCACGGCTATGAACCCATGATCCTAGGAGTTCATCCAGCATCCAGAAAACACAGGACTGAGAGAAGGAACACAGGAAATGGTTGAATTGTATCATCTTTTTTTTCCCCTAGCACCTTATTTAACAGTTATTTAAAACTGTGGCTGATCTGTCCTCTTTGACATTCAAAACACGGTATGTACATTGATGATTATATATTTAAGTATACACACACACACACACACACACACACACACACACACACACACACACACACACACACACAGACACACACACAAATCTATACTGTAGAATACTTGGTAAACTACACCATCTGGACCACAATAAACATTTATCCACCACATACTGATTTTTGCACTTGTAAAAGTAAATGTGCCAAAAACCATTTTACCAAGTTATCATTTCCTGTGGGTTCTTAATTGTCACTGAAAACAATTAAAAATAACAAATTACTATGAACAAATAGGCTTGTTTATTTGTAGGCATACATAAATTCCAAAGACTGAACAATTTAGACTTTTTTTTTCATTGACAGTTTTCAAAGTTAGTTTCTGACCACCATAAAATACAAAGAAATGTCCTTTAATCAGATGAACAACAGCCAGAAGCTGTTAATTAATCCGTATTAATCCGTATTAATCCTGTATAAATACTCCCTCTTGTTTATTTTTTGTTTGTCTTGTGATGTGTTTGTGACACAAACCCTGAATATTTGCTTTGCTGTTGGAGAGTCTGCTGGTTGTTCCTGGTGTTCTGAGTTCATTCGTTCATTCATTCATTCATTCATTCATTCATTCATTCATTCATTCATTCATTCATTCATTCATTCATTCATCTTTCATATCACTTCATTTACCTCTGGTGGTGGACGTCTAGCTGTCATCTACTGTAAAGAGCTGGACTTGTCCCCCCTCCCTCTGCATGAACTCTATTCTTTTGAATGCTTAACATGTAAATGTAATCCACCCCACCCAATGACTTTTATTCTGATCTCCACCCCCCCCCAAACCAAAACCAGCATTCATTAGTTTGATCTTCTCTCTATGTTCCGCACCTCGTCCACCTATATACAGTAATCCCTGACGCATTCGCGCATCAACACGCTCACATACCAGGGGGCATACACTGATCCTGTCATCACTGACACCCCCCTACTGTCTGAGTGTTTCAGACCTCACAGCTATCTCCATCAAGCTTCCATACCCATTACCTCATCTTCAGAACAAACTCCAAGAACATCAACCCAGAGGCCATGGACGCTGACGCTCAGCATCACGTCTCTCCAACCCCTCATCTTTAAATGAATCAGTTGGTAACCACGACAACAAGCCTAAACATCTGTAGTCTAATGTGTGACATCTTCACGGGCCGCAACAGAATTGTGGACTCTTTTCTGCACCAGATTCAACACCATCCATTCTGAACTGTGTTCACCATTTGCCACACCTCATCGGAGTGCCGACCCACAATCTAGGGTCCCCCCAGATTCTCTGCTGATTCTCCTCTGTGTCCCAGCAGAAGGTTCTGGGCTCCATCAGCTGAAATGAACATCTCCTCCATCATTCTGCTAATCGCCTTCATAAAAACCAGTCAAGGTCATCAGCTGCTTTGGAGCATCTTTCTCTATTATGCTGATGACACACAATCGTATGTTAGCATGGACAACACGAACATCTCCATCCACATGTTGGGATCATATCAAACTTCTTTATTTTAAATCTATAGTAAGCCTCTGTTCATCCCTCACTCTGTCTGATAACTTACCGATGCCTTTGTCTCCACCCAGCTGGATGGAACGGGTGGAGGAAAGTGTCAGGTGTGATGTGTGATAGAAGAGTTTCAACTAAAATGAAAGGAAAGGTGTACAAAACTGTGGTGAGACCAGCGATGTTGTTTGGTCTAGAGACAGTGTCACTGAAGAAAAGACAGGAGACAGAGCTGGAGGTAGCAGAGATGAAGATGCTGAGGTTCTCTCTGGGAGTGACCAGGATGGATAGGATCAGGAATGAGTACATCAGAGGGACAGCACATGTTAGAGGTTCTGGAGATAAAGTCAGAGAGGCCAGACTGAGATGGTTTGGACATGTCCAGAGGAGAGATAGTGAATATATTGGTAGAAGGATGCTGAGTTTTGAACTGCCAGGCAGGAGGCCTAGAGGAAGACCAAAGAGGAGGTTTATGGATGTAGTGAAAGAGGACATGAAGGTAGTTGGTGTGAGAGAAGAGGATGCAGAAGACAGGGTTAGATGGAGGACACTGATTGGCTGTGGAGACCCCTGAAGGGAAAAGCTGAAAGGAAAAGAAGAAGAAGAAGATGTTTTGTGGAGAATTGAAGATACACATATTACACAGGAGTCTGTAGAGATACGTAGCACCATGAGTTAGCATTTGTCACAGTTTGTGTGAAGATAAAAGACACTCACTATTTGAGTTGTGAGTAAATAATAAAAGTAATTACCTGTCAAGGGAGCTCCCCCTCTGAAATTCTAATACAACTTGTGTTCATTTGCTGAACTCTCTGAAGCATGTGTGGACAATGTCTTTCTTTTGTAATCCCCAACCCAGGTTATGAGGGTGGACGTCTTGAGAAACCAGAAGCACACACTCACCCTCACGTTGTATGTGTGGAACGAAGGGAGTGGAGAGGAGTGGAGGAAGTGGAGACTGACAGTGAGACAGAGATTAACTGTGATAGCAGGCTAATGTGTGTTTGACCTCCTGAGTGGCTGTAAGCAGCAGATAAGCTAAAGACTTGATTGTCTGCAGACGTCCGCAGACACTCGCTGTAATTCCTTCATCTATCTGAGCATGTAGAGACAGAATTTACAGAGTATGTTGCTCTGCTTCTTGACACCTGGGAGTTCTGAGTCGTGACCCCTGACCTCAGCAAGCTCAGCTGCTAGTGTCTCAGCAAGCAGTTCCTACACCTTCTTTTCTCCGATGCTAACATCGTCACGTGGCAGAAAAACATGTGACAAATCTGAACCTTTTGGGAGAAATCTTTGGGAAACTGAAGAAGAAGTTGTCTCACAGGACAAGCTTGCATGCACTATCACTGACTCGACCAATCACAGGTAAGGGTTTCTTGCAGGTAATATTATCTGGAAGGGCAAACCTCGTTCAGCAAGGAAGCAGCATTTGTTTATTTGTCTCTTGTCCTGTGTTTAACATTCTTATTTTCCATGCACCATTATTAAGTGCAAGAAAATTTTTGGATTTCTAAGTTATAATTCGGGGTTTCAGCGAGTCTGTACTGAATTTTTCTGTCAAATTTGGTTGTGCCATTCTTTTGTCAGAGCAAAGGTTTTTCTCTGAGAATTTTTGTAATGTTTAAGTAATACAATGTTTTAATACATATTTTAATTTCGTGCAACCATAAAAATCTCTTTTTTGAACAATGCAACTTTTATTTTGTTCTGGGTTTTTATTATTGTTGTAGTTGTTTTGATACCTGACTGTATTTCTCTCAGTGGATAAGAAAAATTTATTAACTGATATAGATTCTTTGTTGCCCCCCCCCCCATATTTTCATTGCAAGTCTTGCTTAAAAGAAACATGTAATAATAGGAACTAATTTAAATTTCAAGAATAACATGATCTTTTTTGAAAATTTTATATACAGCCCACCCCATGGCTTGATGAATGGTTATGTCTATCCTTCACTCGTCAAGAATTATGGCTCACCTTACACTCATTGCCAGAAAATGACTGCTAAATGAAGATTTTGTTTTTAGAAGAATATGAGAAAAATATCAATTGAGTGAGAAAGGGATGGTGGAGAGAGATGAGTTTTAAACAAGCAGCAGTAAAAAAATCAATGACGAAAAAGCAGAGAAGGGAGGATGAAAACGATCCTATTTGATTAGAATAACCCTGGCTGGTTGAAGAACATTTGGGGTTTTTTGAAAAAAGGTCTAATTATATAACATGAAAAGTCAATTCATGTCAACAAACAGAGCTGAAGGAAGCACCGAAATTAATTGAGTTGATACAAGGCGTCATGCTTCCCTCTGTTAAAGTAGTTCCAGAGACTTAGGTAGCACGCCTCAATTTACTTCCTCTATATACACTTTATTGCCAGAAGTACAAGTACTAATCTGCCGTACACATCGGGTTTAATAGGGTTTAATATGATGCCAGTCCATCTTTTTCAGCTGTAACAGCTTCAAGTCTTAGGAAATCTTTCCCACAAGGTTCAGGTGTGTGTTGACGGAAATTTTTTACCCATCTTCCAGAAGGGTGTTTGAGGCCAGAGGGCCTGGCTTGCAGTCTCCACTCTAACTTGTGTCAAAGGTGTTTCATGGGGCTGAGGTCAGATCTCTGTGCAGAATAGTAAAGTTCTTCAACACCAAACTCTCTCATTCATGTCTTTATGGACCTTGATTTGTCCACTGGCTCACAGTCATGTTGGAAGAAGAAGGGACCAACTCAAAATTGTTCCAACACAGCCATGAAATTGTCCTAAATGTCTTGGTATGCTGAAACATTGATCATTCCTTTCACTGGAACTAAGGGACCAGGTCCAACTCCAGCAGCACTACCCCACATCCACCAGAATTCACAGTTGACTGAATGGAGTCAGAGAAATATCGTTCCCCTGGCAACAGTCAAACCCAGACTCGTCCATCAGACTGCCAGATGGAGGAGGTCAGCATGGCAATCTGAAAAGACAGGAGTCAATCAATCAATCAATCAATCAATCAATCAATCAATCAATCAATCAATCAATCAATCAATCAATCAATCAATCAATCAATCAATCAATCAATCAAATTATATTTTTATAGCCCATATTTACAAAAAACAATTTGCCTGTTTGTCAAAATAACACCCTCTACCCATAGACCTCTAACCCGGTGAGAAAGTTGCCCTTAATACCCTTTTTAAAATTCTTTATTTGCTCTGCATAATTTGTGATAGTTTTGTGTCAGGATGTTGTGACAGCCAGAGCAATTCATTATTTTTCCATTACAGTTTACAGTTACCAGGGATCCAATGACACCAACATTATACATTGTGTTTCAGGAGAAGTCATGTCCCACATCAAAGAGGCCATCCCAGACCCTTTAGAACCTGTGCAATTTGAATACCGCCAGAATTTTTCCGGAGGGAACCAACCCAATCAAATGAGCCGTCTATCACTTTTGATAGTTTACTTTTTGCATGATAATCTGGTCATTAACACATTTATACAATCCCTCCAGTAGCTCCAGACATGAATTAATCATCCACTAAACCTTGGGAATTCTGAATAAATATTATGGGTTGTCTGAAAATGATCTTACCTTCAAATCTCTTTCAAATCCTCCGGGGTGAAGCTCATGACAGATTCTTGATCTATGGTCAGTCTGACCCTGTTCATCCTGCTCTCCATTGCTCTCCAGTCTTCCCAGAAGGTATTCTGAATAAAGATAGGTTCCTATCTTTGTGTCTACCTCCTGTGGTGTTGGAACCTCCATTCACCTCACAGGTAACCATGATTCTATCACATGTATTGCTTCATTGATTGATTTGTGCTGTAATGGCTGCCCTGACTGATGAAGCGACGGGTGTCGTCGATGACACATGACCCCACGTGACACCAGGGATGATGGCAGACATCAGGAAATGTTTTCATTTAGATTTTTTCGTATTGATAAACAAAATATGACTTTCCATTGAGTTTCTTAAACCTTTAACTAGACTGCTCTTGTATTTTGTCCTGACTGATATTAAGTCAGTCTCATATGTGTTAGAATATACGTAGATATACTATGGCAGACATCACAAAGTATTGTAGGCACCAGTATCTATGAATGGCAACAAAGTGAGATATAATCAGGAAACATTACAGATTTATCTTAATGTCCAGAGTGTTGTCTTTTGTGTAGACAAAAATGGGCTGTGTGTTGCTCTGATCACAGAGTCGGATATCTTGCAGCAGAGCTCCTGCTGTTTGCTTGACTTCACCAGCTGTACTGTAAAGCTTTAAGTTATTCGGTGCCTGCATGGGTTGAAAGAAAAGAGGGGGTTGGTGGGGGGGCATTATCTTTGACAGTAAACTCTACTTCTCTCCTCTTCCATCTCAGTACACATCAGGCCAAACAAACCTCGTCCTCCTGCAGCCTCTTAGCCTCCTGTGGCTTTGCTCACGCTCTAATTTGTTCTGGTCACAAGTGTTACTCCTGATCGATCACAATGTTGTACCACTGATGCTCTCACATTGCAGCATAAAGCCTAGCTTTCTTATTATATGGTATCCAGTAGAATGGCTCTTATCATATCCAAAGCCCCATTCATTATTTTCAGAATTAGATATTTGATATTTCTCAAAACTGAACACAGCTGACATAGAATTTGAAAAAACAAAAGTTATCGTACAGAGTAAATTATTTTTTTAAATGTTTAGTTAAGATTACAGAATTCTGAAATCAGATGTCAAATGTTTAAACTACAGTTGATCTCTAGTCCTACGGTATCCTATGTTGAGCGTTTCCAAAGGTTACGACCCCCCAAGAGGTTCCAAAGCACCAACGACGGCCTCGGTAGCTAATTTCTAGAGTTAAAATAACAGTTGGAGGTGATTCTGAATTGTTTATTGTAGAAAAATAAGCATTAGAAAGATAAATGGTACCGCAATCTCTCGCGTATTCGCGCTTTATGATTCCCAGTTCCGCTACATCGTGGATTTTTAGTAGGTAGTCACGTGATACCATAGGTGCGTCCTATTGGCTGACAGTGTCTGGAATGTAAAATATTAAAGAAACACTTTAGAAAAATCCTTTAAACAGTTTGTAAGTGTGGGAAAAGGTAATACAGATATAGGGTGGTTTAATATCAGTATGGGGAGGGTTCATAAACATTTCAATTACCGTAAATAATATAAGAAAGTTCGCTATATCACGGAATTTCGTTTATTGGTCCTGGAACACATTAACAGCGAGTAACGAGGGATTACTGTAGCTCCATTTAAAACAAGTTTATTAGAAATCCCTTTCCTGTATGATATAATTAATAACTATTATTTTATATTCCATCACAACCTGAACTCAACTTTTAAACAGCTGAGCAAAATGCCAAAACCACAGATTTTTAATTAAGTCTGTATGTTCAGCGGTTCCTGGTTTGAGGTAAAGGTTATGTTCATCACTGTGTGATTTGACTTCACGGGAATGCAAACAAAGAGATGGAGAAATAAGTATTTTTATCCATCTTGGGTACATCCCAGCTCATTGAAAGTCTGACAGATATCTGTTGGCATTGGTTATAGCCACATTGCTTCACACCCAGGCGTTGTTGAGTTAGGTGAGTAAGGAAATTCACCCTCTAGATATTGACTCTCCTCAGATGTAACTCTGTTCTGGTCTTTTAGCCTCTGATAAAAGAGCATCATGGCTACCTCCTTTCCTTACATGCAGCTAAAAGCCTTGAGCTCTCTGTGTCCATCCTGTCAGTCCGTAATCATCCAACATAGAGAGAGAGTACAACAGAGCTTCAACTGTTTCTGCTCAGTGGACGATGATCAACACCTGCATTCACCATTAGATATTCACAACCCTCAAGTTTAAAGATGTTAACAAGTTGCTTTTTATATTGAGGACAAGATGGGTTTGAAGAGATTAAGCTGTTAACCCTTTCCATCTGTAGCGGAAACCTTTAACCACTCATAATGTTATTGAAATATCTAATATTTGATCGTTTTTCACCTTTAGTCCTCATCACCTGAAGGAGAGAAGAGTGAATTCGAGAATTCGTTCATTCTTGTTTCACTTGTATGCGATACGTCTTTCAGTTCGCTGAGTGTATTGAGAGACCATTTGTGTATCATACGGCAGCAAGAGGGACTCCACTGTGGAGGAGGACACACACACACACACACACACACACACACAAACGTAGCCCTTTCACATATGTACATTATTGGTTTCTCAAGGTCTTAGGTTATTGTTGGAAGATCTGCTCTGAAACGACTGGAACAAAAAGCAGAGCAGAAGACGAGTATCAAGAATCCTGGGTAACGCTGTATCTTCTCATATTATTTATTTATACATTGGAAAGGATGATGTCCTAAAAAGTGCAAACAATAGTGACATGTATTGTAAAATTAACTCAAATATCCTAATTAAAAATAGCAACTACAGGTAATCTGTCAAGTGAAAACAGTCCCTTTCATTTAAATTAACCCCTAATGCATAACTAGGGATTAATTTAGTCATGTAAATTATTATATAATGTAATTATGAACATAATGTAATTATGAACTTAAAGTAATAAGAGCATCCACATGATATCTATAGCAATTTTAAATGTTCTGTACCAATTCACAGGTCATGACTGAGAAACTTTAAAACATGCGCCTGTGAGCATCTGAATTACTTGCAAAGATATTAAAGTCAACTATATATACGTGACATACAGCACAGATGAAATTGTACACCTCTTGGACCCACGGTGCAACAGGCAGTACAACAGGCAGTACAACACAGGCAGTACAACAGGCAGTACAACACAGGCAGTACAACCTAGGCAGTACAACTCAAGCAGTACAACAGGCACTACAATAGGCAGTACAACACAGGCAGTACAACAGGAAGTACAACAGGCAGTACAACAGGCAGTACAACACAGGCATATGAGTTTTGAAAATGAACTGACCTTAGAGATTAATTAAAACGCTGCACGGCATTAATCATTTGGTTCAGAGATTGTGTCACGTGAACACTTGAGCATTCAGAATAAACATTACTGCATGCATACACACTGTGCTTCGTGTGTGTGTGCCGTCAGCCTGTCCTCGCTTTGTCCACAAGTGACAGCGAAAGCTTTGGTCCAGTCATGTTCATCGCCGCCTCACATCCACAGCGCTCCAAACATGTCAGTGTTTCTGTTCCACATGGGGGCCAGTGGGGGCATCATTACCATCTAGCTATAAGGCTACACTCGTGTCAGATATAGGCCAGTGAACACACACTCAGACATGTTCACTTACACACTGATCATTCACACTACGTGATGTTCGCTCTTGGAGAGCAACAAGGGGGGGGGAGGCGACGCGGACATGAGGCAAGCTGCTGTGACAGTCCGTCCAAACTGACCGCCAGCGCTCTGGTGGCAGCTGGCCTGGTTCCTTCCCATTGCTCTGTGACATTCCCTCAATCTGTAACACACACACACACACACACACACACACACACACACACACACACACACACACACACACACACACACACACACACACACAAAGGCAGCATGATATCCTCCGGTGCCCCTCATCGTCTCACTGAACTATCAGCATGAGTCATTCTTCCCCTAACTACAGCTTCGTGTAAAAATACACTCAAGCACTCACCATTCACTCACCATTCACTCACCATTCACTCACCATTCACACATTCCTGTAAAGCAGCAGTAATAACCATCAACACTTGCAGCCTGTTGAGACAATTACTTTATTGATGAATGTCAATACATTTCTAGAAAAAAATTAGTCCAAAACTGAAAAACGTAGTCTTATTGTTTGATTTAAAAAATCACTGGTGTTGTATGAACATCAGCAACAAGTAGAGGAAAGGGTTTATTGTAAAGGAGAATGTTCACTCCTTTTCTCCTCCGCTTTTGGTCCAGACTATCTCCTGATGACAGCATCTGTCTCTTTAGTCGTTAACACGACCCTCAGACAAATCCAGTGAGCACCAAACACTGTTAACAACTGATCGGGTGAGCAAATGGGATCATCTCTCCTTTGTTTTTTCACAGATGATAAAAACTAGAGGTATTTTTTAATTCTGGGTTAGGGTTAACATTAAGGAGTAGTTACATTTATGTTACATTACACTGAGTTACCTTTAGTTACATTTATTAGTTACATTAAGGAGTAGTTACATTTAGTTACATTTATTAGTTACATTAAGGAGTAGTTACATTTAGTTACATTACACTGAGTTACCTTTAGTTACATTTATTAGTTACATCTGGCCCTTTGAAGACAGCCGTTATGCTGATGTGGCCTTCGGTGAAAACGAGTTTGACACCCCTGTTCTATATAATAAAGAGATGCTTTCAAATTAATTATCTAGATTTATTTACATTTTATCAAGTCAGAACTCTTCAGGTTTCTATGTTTTTGTTAGAAGGATATCAGTTAAATTCTCAAAGCAAACATGGTGTGTTTGTGTTGTTTTGGCGTATCTGGTAGAAATCATGTAAATGTACAGCACTTATCCCTGGTGAGCTTCACCTTGCACGGCAGTCTTCTGAGAGCTGTTAGTCTCATTAATTTCATGTTTTCCCTCCCTTGCCTGCCTTCTTCTCTCTCTTTTTTCCCCCTTTCCTCATCCCTCGTTCCTCCTTTCTCCTTTCCAGACAATGATCCAATTAGCTCTGAGGTGCCATGGCACCAGTTGCCTACAGATGACAGATGTGTGTGTGTGTGTGTGTGTGTGTGTGTGTGTGTGTGTGTGTGTGTGTGTGTGTGTGTGTGTGTGTGTGTGTGTGTGTGTGTGTGTGTGTGTGTGTGTGTGTGTGTTGTAACTACCTCAGTAATTACCAGTGTGATACTCCTGCAGCTCAGTAACCTTGTTCTGAGTTCTGACTGACTCTCCTCTCTGCTGGCGTTCTCTGCTGTTAAAGGGTACTCACAGCTGTGAACGAGCTCTATGTTTGGTCGTTTCCACCGCCGTAGAAGTCATGGATGAACTCAAGCTTGGGTCCATAGTGAAACAAAGAAGTCCTCCAGCACATTCTAGCATTTCAAAATCTGTCTTAAATCTTACCAGCCGCATGGAGTGAGACATACAGTCTGCTAAAGATGATCCATCACAGAGCTTTCAGTGTTTGTTGAGACTTACACCCCAAAATATCAGTGAAGACTGAAAGGCCCCACGGGACTTTAAGGCAACCAAGCCTCACATTATTATTATCACTGTTATTACAGTGTTTGACTGAATACAGGTAGTCCTCAACCTACGAACACAATTGGTTCTGAGAGGTTGTTTATAAGCTGAATTGTGCATGAGTCATTTTTTTATTGAATTCCAATCTATAATTGCCATTTGAGGTCATTTAAATGCCATTACTGCTCTAAATACTTAAGTACTATTTGCTAAGATTGACCAGAAACAATAACAGAACATAAAAACAACACATAAGGAAATTAAATACCGTAAGGTCTCAACCTACAAACATTCGACTTCCGAACATTCGTTGCCATTGTATCCGACTATCGTACTGCAGTTCCTCTTTCTGCCACTATCCCCGTGGGGGCAGCACTGCTGACAGTAATTCCTCCCTCTTGCTCCTCTTCATTCACCTTAAAGGTAAGCTACATGCTACATGCTAAAGTACCACAGAGTTGCGATACTTTAAAGAGGATCCACCTATCTGTATCACAGAAAAACATTAGTGATAAAAATAAATACAGTACCCTGGATATTTAGCCCTGTTGTCAGTCACAACCCCAAGTTCATTGAACAACTGGTGTGATTCAGTGCTTTATAAATAAAGTTGACTTGACTTGATGACTTGACTGTTGTTGTTGTTGTTGTTGTTGTTGTTGTTGTTGTTGTTTTTGTTGTTGGTTGAGATTAAAAACTAACTGAAAGTTCCTTTTTCTTCTCCTCCTCAAGGATTAAATTATAAGGAGCAAAAGTTTACCGTAAACTAATCTGGATTTGAAGCAACAACATGATTCACAAGTGACACGTAACAGTAGATACAGCAACTCTATGTAAGTATTTTAATATGATTACATGTCTTTATTCTTATTTATTGTACAGTTACATGATATTATGTGCTTTAAATGCTTTTCAGGTGATTTTAAGAGTATTTGTGGTGGACAGAAGATAAATCGGGTGAAATGACGGAAAGTTTCATCATTACATTTCCCTGTGGTTTTTAAACCAACGTACAATCGAGGACGACTTAACTTGAAACAAAATATACTTTATTATTCATGTTTACATGTTTTCATGTTGTCAGGTTGTCCCTCTGTAGGAGGTAAATAATGTGGAACCATTGTTTTCGGGTTAAGTTTCTGTCTAGAAGGATTAACTAGCACTAAAGCAGAATCTGAATGTTTTTCTATTTGATGTTAAAGTTACATAATATTTGTACATTGAGGATTACCTACACTGTAGTACTTTAATGTCACTTTAACATCTTGTGACGGTTCCCTGTATATATTATATTATATTTATGTTATATAGTATTATGGTATAGTATTTATGGGTAGAAGCTAGTTTTGGGTGTTCTTTGGTGGTATATGTATTTTAAGAATTACTTTGGTTAGGGTTGGTTTGGTTGTGTTGTATTTGAGTATAATTTCTGGTCTGCCTGTTTCTTTTAGTTGACTGGGGAGCAGAGCACTTGATGGCAGCAACCAGCCAAGTGTCGGCACTCCTTCCCCAGTCCTGGGGAAGGAGTTCTGTTGGGTTTGGTTTTCTCCAGCTTTGGGTTCGGTACCGCTCCTTGAGGCATTTTTTTTTCCAACATTTTGGTTAGTACACTCAACATGCACCCACATACATTCCACTCATGCATGCACACACTACACCACTGATTACTGACTTTCACACCTCATCTGTTCGTTTTGCTTTGATTAACTCATTTGATTCATTCTTTTTGGCTTATTTAATAAATTAATTTACTATTTGCATACTGTGTCTCCCCTGTTTTGTTTGTTGTGTCTTGGTGCCCCTAGGCCAAGGTATAACAATCTCTACCTCTGCTGAATTAATTTTATCCTCAGGGGTGTAGAGAATAAGCCAAGCGTTAAGTCACTGAAGTATTCCACTGCACTTATGTGAAGGGCGTACTGATGTCACTTCCTGGTCATCCAAAGTCAGACACGCCCCTTTATGTTTTATTAATCTGTTTTTTTCTCTAAGTTTCCCAGTTAATTCGACCAATAGATAACATCATATAGCAAAACATTCGGAGTTCAGAGTTCAGTGTTCAAAAAACTGTTAATGCTACTGGGCAGAAACCAGACCCAGCCTACATTGGTTCCTACATCCGTTAGTTCCTACAGGGGGACGACCCCATCAATAATTTAAAAACAACTAACTGGCAGGTTGTGAGAGACTTTTCATACAGGTAGCCTATAGTTTACATTTCTGTCTCTAACTTTAACCTGGCCTGAATTGTCTTCAGTCTCGATGTCGGTGAACGTCTCCATGAACAGAAAGGCATTGTGGGTTTGTTTCCTGCTCAGAAGTTCACAGAGATGTGGAGAAAAGAAGGTCAAAACGCTGCAGACGACGCCAACAAGAAAGACCAAAAGACCACAGGAAGTCTGAGTCTGAGATTGGCGGAGTTATTTTAACATGACATGAAATCTTAATCTATGAGGCGTTATTGTTACGCTGCTCAGTGGGGGTTGTAGCAGAAAGGAAAACTACAGAAGTCGGTCATGCCGGTGCTCGGTTTATCCATCAATCCATTTTCTGCTGCTTTATTTAGCCTATCTCAGCTGGCATAGGGTGTGGGGCAGGGAACACTCTGAGCACGATGCCAGCGCACTGCAGAGCCACACACAAACACAGACAAACACCCACAAACACACATACATTCCTACGGGCAATTTGGGATCGGCCAACTAACCTGAAGCGCATCCTTTTGGAGGTGGGAGGAAGCCGGAGAACCCGGAGAGAACCCACGCAGACACGGGGAGAACATGCAAACTCCACACAGAACGGGACTCCAACCCGGAACCACCATGTTGTGAGGCGACAGCACTACCCACTGCGCCACCGTGCTGCCCTGTGTGTGTATATGTAATACATACGTGTGTGTATGTATATATATATATATATATATATATATATATATATATATATATAGAGAGAGAGAGAGAGAGAGAGAGAGAGAGAGAGAGAGAGAGAGAGAGAGAGAGAGAGAGTTCATTTTACCTCAGGAAAGTAGTGAATCCCTGGGATGCGCTTCAAGAAAAAAGTGTGCATTCCAACATGACGTTCATGCATCCCAAAAGTAACATCAGAATATACGGTAGAAGGGTACGCAAGGGTTGAGTTTTGCCAATAGTACAATATAAAAACTAAAAAAACTGTTAATTTTAAGGATTTTATTTATAACAACATCATAACTGCTAAAGTTAAAAGGGAAAAAAAGAGTAAAATTATATATTAGTTTTATCAAAATGTTAAAGCCTGGTAGTCATTTAAAAAAAAGGACGACTCTTATGATTGCTCTGGGAGGTCTCACTAACTCCTCTCTCACTGCTGCGTGTAAAACAAGCAGATGGCGTGTTGCCGTTTGGTCGGTTTTAATAAGGCAGAGCCATGCAGATCAGACAAAACTTGCGTGAGATCAACACATATTGGCAATTTCTGGGTTTAAGTCTAGAAATGGAAAAATTGTAAACATTTTTGTTGAACAGAAGTACATTTAAAGTTTGTGTCCCACAATCATCTGTGCCTGTCAAAAGACGTGCATCAAAGATGCAAAGACACATGGAAATGAGAACACTGTGTGTGTGTGTGTATGTGTGTGTGTGTGTGTGTGTGTGTGTGTGTGTGTGTGTGTGTGTGTGTGTGTGTGTGTGTGTGTGTGTGTGTATATACAGTATATACGTGTATGTGTGTATATATATATATATATATATATATATATATATATACTGTACATATTATAATTATTATATATACAGTGTATATACTAAATAATTTCACTTCAATAATAGTGAATAATAAAGTTAATTTCATTTTATTTATTTGGTGAAATCTATCTATAAATTAAATTAGGAAATATTTTAATGGAGAAAAAATATACAGTACATGTATAATAAATCTATCACATGGCATCCAAACAATCAGTATTTAATAAAAACCTTTAAGTTATGGGGGAAAAATCTGTTTTAAATTAATGTAATAAAGAAAATTTAAAAAGTCATCCCTGATGACTGTCAAGCTGAATCTGATCTGTCTGTTTTTGCTAAATAAAACAACAATGACTGCGTGGATGTGAAGGTTTAAAGCCTTTTTGAAAAGCTCTCTTCTGCTGTTGACATTAAAAAGCAAGGCTGCAGCAGTTTCAAAAAATCACTATGAAGAAAAGCTCGTGGGTGGAATCTGTTGGCTGAGTGTGCTCAAGGCCGAATCAGAGAAAAAGAATCTTTTTACCCAGAATCCTCTCTATTATGTACAGAATATAGTTTAGTGCGTGGTCCATTAGTCTTTTTGTTCATCACATTTCTTCCTTTGTCTTTCTTCTTTTCTCTCTAACCTCTTTCAATCAAGGTCCTCGGTTGGAAGGGAGGAGCAGCTTCTCCAGGCTGTGTAGGACCATGAGGTTTGACCTCTGACCTTTGTCTTAAAGCACCGAGCCATCTGTTTTACACTCAATTTAACAAAGCAATGAGTGACAACAGAGCAGTGAAGACACAATCAATGAGGGAGGATTCAGCAGGCGTAAAGAGGAGGGGTTGGCTTGATGTCAGCTTTCATGGTTTTGTGACAATTTCATGTTTGGAATGCAAAAGCTCCAGAAATGCTGTTCCATTCTATCTTTCACTGATTTACAAAGCCGTCAGAGGGATCAGACACAATGAAGGACTATTTCAAAATTAGAAAATAAAAATCTTTTCAATCACGTAATCATTTTATTCACTCATTATTTCATGAAAAGGAAATTGAAAGACAAGAATGGTGATGATTGATTGATCATTTGTAATTTACACAGTAAATAGGCTCTAGTTTCACTTTCTCAAAGCTGAGGATTTTTGAAGCACCTCCAAGTTTATATTTGGGGCTGTTTCGGAAATGCAATCTCTTTTCTCTCTGTCTCTTTGTCCAACTACACTTAAACTTCAACTTATGTCGTTAACTGGTTCCAGGAGCGGCAACGCAAGTAGAAAAACAATGTGAGTCGAATTAAATTGTCTTCAGGCTATACTGCAATAACCATTCCCAATTCTAGTATATTTATATATACATATATATACATATATATATATATATATATATATATATATATATACACACACATATATATACATATATATATATATATATACATATACACACACACACACACACACACACACATATATATATATATATATATATATATATATATATATATTCCAAAGAGCAAAGGGTGAAAAAAGTATAGTATGTATGTATATATATTATACACACATACTATAGTTTTTCACTCTTTGCTCTTTGGAATATTTATTTGTTGATCATTTTTGATGGATTTATGACAAAGGCTGCTGTGTATTTCTAAGGTACACAAAATCAATTGTCCCTGCTCTTTTCTCAATGTGAATATCACATCATGCAAATCTATAGTTCATTTCTGAACCCAGTTTTGGACCAGTCAAACAAGAGATGTTTAAATATTTCACCGCTTCATCCTCTGACAGGTCATAATATAGTTGTTGAGCAATTTCAGTCTGGACTTCCATCCATTTAGTGATGAAATGACCAACCTATACTGCTTCCCTGCAGGCACTATGCTATTTGGTTAATATTGTTATCTGCAACCCTAGTCCTATAAGGTATTCTCTGTCTAACATCCTAACATATGAAACTGGATGAACACAGTCCCAATTCCCACTGTTAATATCACAGCACAGCAGCAGGTCATGTATCACTTCAACCCAAACTCTGACCTAAAGCAAACTCAAGGGTCACAAGCCTCTGTGCTTATGCAGATTGATTGGTTTTAGTTTTTCCTAGAGCTCCACTGGGCTCTTCCCATCAGACAATCCCAACCACATTAGGAACCACTGCGATGGCTTAACAGGTAAAATGCAGTTTACATTTTTTCGCATCACATCATTCTCCATTATGTCTGTTTAAAAATAAATAATAGACAGAAAAATAAAAATCAAGTTTACATCATTTTACTCCACAATATTGGAATTGTAACATCACTAGTAAACAGTTAAAAACACATAATACAATGTTACTGTACAATAAATCAGAATAAAAACATCCATCCATCCATCCATCCATTCTCTTCCGCTTATCCGGGGTCGGGTCGCGGGGGCAGCAGCTTAAGCAGGGAAGCCCAGACTTCCCTCTCCCTAGCCACTTCATCCAGCTCCTCCGGGAGAATCCCAAGGCGTTCCCAGGCCAGCCGGGAGACATAGTCTCTCCAGCGTGTCCTGGGTCGTCCCCGGGGCCTCCTCCCGGTAGGACGTGCCCGGAACACCTCACCAGGGAGGCGTCCAGGAGGCATCCTAACCAGATGCCCGAGCCACCTCATCTGGCTCCTCTCGATGCGGAGGAGCAGCGGCTCGACTCTGAGTCCCTCCCGGATGGCCGAACTCCTCACCCTATCTCTAAGGGAGAGTCCGGACACCCTACGGAGGAAACTCATTTCGGCCGCTTGTATCCGGGATCTCGTTCTTTCGGTCACGACCCATAGCTCGTGACCATAGGTGAGGGTAGGAACGTAGATCGACCGGTAAATCGAGAGCTTTGCCTTTCGGCTCAGCTCCTTCTTCACCACGACAGACCGATACAGAGTCCGCATCACTGCAGACGCTGCACCGATCCGCCTGTCGATCTCCCGTTCCATTGTACCCTCACTCGTGAACGAGACCCCAAGATACTTGAACTCCTCCACTTGGGGCAGGATCTCATCCCCAACCTGGAGAGGGCACTCCACCCTTTTCCGACTGAGGACCATGGTCTCAGATTTGGAGGTGCTGATTCTCATCCCAACCGCTTCACACTCGGCTGCGAACCGTTCCAGTGAGAGTTGGAGATCACGGCTTGATGAAGCCAACAGCACCACGTCGTCTGCAAAAAGCAGAGACGCGATACTGAGGCCACCAAACCGAACACCCTCAACGCCTTGGCTGCGCCTAGAAATTCTGACCATAAAAGTTATGAACAGAATCGGTGACAAAGGGCAGCCTTGGCGGAGTCCAACCCTCACTGGAAACGAATCTGACTTACTGCCGGCAACGCGGACCAAACTCTGACATTGGTCGTACAGGGACCGAACAGCCCTTATCAAGGGGTCCGGTACCCCATACTCCCGAAGCACCCCCCACAGAACCCCCCGAGGAACACGGTCGAACGCCTTCTCCAAGTCCACAAAACACATGTAGACTGGTTGGGCGAACTCCCATGCCCCCTCAAGGACCCTGCGGAGGGTGTAGAGCTGGTCCACTGTTCCACGGCCAGGACGAAAACCACACTGCTCCTCCTGAATCCGAGATTCGACTTCCCGACGGACCCTCCTCTCCAGAACCCCTGAATAGACCTTACCAGGGAGGCTGAGGAGTGTGATGCCCCTGTAGTTGGAGCACACCCTCCTGTCCCCCTTCTTAAAAAGGGGGACCACCACCCCAGTCTGCCAATCCAGAGGCACTGTCCCCGAAGTCCACGCGATGTTGCAGAGGCGTGTCAACCAGGACAGCCCCACAACATCCAGAGCCTTTAGGAACTCCGGGCGGATCTCATCCACCCCCAGGGCCCTGCCGCCGAGGAGCTTTTTAACTACCTCGGTGACCTCAACCCCAGAGATAGGAGAGCCCGCCTCAGAGAACCCAGACTCTGCTTCCTCATGGGAAGGCGTGTCTGCGGGATTGAGGAGGTCTTCGAAGTATTCTCCCCACCGAGTCACAACGTCCCGAGTTGAGGTCAGCAGCTCCCCATCCCCACTATATACAGTGTGGATGCTGCACTGCTTCCCCCTCCCGAGACGCCTGATGGTGGACCAGAATCTCTTCGAAGCCGTCTTGAAGTCGTCCTCCAAGGCCTCACCGAACTCCTCCCACGCCCAGGTTTTTGCCTCAGCAACCACCAAAGCCGCATTCCGCTTGGCCTGCCGGTACCTATCAGCTGCTTCAGGAGTCCCACAGGCCAAAAAGGCCCGATAGGACTCCTTCTTCAGCTTGACGGCATCCCTTACCGCTGATGTCCACCAACGGGTTCTGGGGTTGCCGCCACGACAGGCACCGACCACCTTACGGCCGCAGCTGCGGTCGGCCGCCTCGACAATGGAGGCGCGGAACATGGAACACTCAGACTCAATGTCCCCCGCCTCCCCCGGAACGTGAGTGAAGTTCTGCCGGAGGTGGGAGTTGAAACTCCTTCTGACAGGGGATTCCGCCAGGCGTTCCCAGCAGACCCTCACAATACGTTTGGGTCTGCCAGGTCGGACCGGCATCTTCCCCCACCATCGGAGCCAACACACCACCAGGTGGTGATCGGTTGACAGCTCCGCCCCTCTCTTCACCCGAGTGTCCAAGACATGCGGCCGCAAGTCCGATGACACGACCACAAAGTCGATCATCGAACTGCGGCCTAGGGTGTCCTGGTGCCAAGTGCACATATGGACACCCTTATGTCTGAACATGGTGTTCGTTATGGACAGTCCGTGACAAGCACAGAAGTCCAACAACTGAACACCGCTCGGGTTCTGATCGGGGGGGCCGTTCCTCCCAATCACACCCTTCCAGGTCTCACTGTCATTGCCCACGTGAGCATTGAAGTCCCCCAGCAGAACGATGGAGTCCCCAGTGGGAGCGCTCTCCAGCACCCCCTCCAAGGACTCCAAAAAGGGTGGATACTCTGAACTGCTGTTTGGTGCATACGCACAAACAACAGTCAGGACCCGGCCCCCCACCCGAAGGCGGAGGGAGGCTACCCTCTCGTCCACCGGGGTGAACCCCAATGTATAGGCACCAAGCCGGGGGGCTACAAGTATACCCACACCTGCTCGGCGTCTCTCACCATGGGCAACTCCAGAGTGGAAGAGAGTCCAACCCCTCTGGAGAGGACTGGTACCAGAGCCCAAACTGTGTGTGGAGGTGAGCCCGACTATATCTAGTCGGAACTTCTCAACCTCACACACCAGCTCAGGCTCCTTCCCTGCCAGAGAGGTGACATTCCACGTCCCAAGAGCCAGCTTCTGTAGCCGGGGATCGGATCGCCAAGGTCCCTGCCTTCGGCCACCGCCCAGCTCACAATGCACCCGACCCCTATGGCCCCTCCCACAGGTGGTGAGCCCATGGGAAGAGGGACCCACGTTGTCCTTTCGGGCTGCGCCCGACCGGGCCCCATGGGTGCAGGCCCGGCCACCAGGCGCTCGCCTTCGAGCCCCACCTCCAGGCCTGGCTCCAGAGGGGGGCCCCGGTGACCCGCATCCGGGCAAGGGAAAACGTGTGTCAGTGTTTTTTGTCATCATATGGGGTCTTTGAGCAGTACTTTGTCTGGTCCCTCACCTATAGAATAAAAACATATGAAATCATATTATTAGCCCGTAGCAACCCGTTACCCGCATTGTGGAGGAAGCTCCTGAAGACAAAAGGGAATTGTTTTTTATGTTCTATATTAAAAAATAAAATAGAATGGTTTGTAAGCTTAAAATAGAGATGTATTGACCAAATATTAATCAACTCATATTTTTTGACTAACGTCGCGTTTCCTGGAACCAGTGAATGACGTAAGGCGAGGTTTACCTGTATATCCCCCAGGCTATTTACAGTCGTTGAAATTAGGACACAGCCTCCCTTGTACATCTATCCATCATTCATGGATGGATCTATTTAATTCAAAATAATTCACTGTATTGACTGGACGTGTCAATACTAAAGCAGTGACTTGAGGACTATATTCAGAGGGGAATCAGTGACCTGCATGATTGTTTTAACCATGGAGAGATTAAAAAAAAATCTAATCTGATTCAATATATGTATTCATGAGGTCTCTCTCTGGAAAGGAAAGGTCGAAGTAATGTTTTCAAGATCAGGATTTGGCTATCAGAAGGTTTTCCTCTCATGATGCTTGAAATATACAGCTGTTAGAAATATACAGATTATTTATCAGGCTTTTAATATGGAGTCAAACCACAAGATCATGGGACTGTCTGACAGAAATGATCGTAAATCTAAAAACATTATAACATTTTCAGGACAAGAATTTCATCATTAAAAATTGGCCGGTGAGTCACTGCCATTCTTCTTTGTGTGTGCGTGTGTGTGTGTGTGTGTGTGTGTGCAACATGCAGTGACTCATGAAACATGCACAGATGGCCAGTGTCTCCAGAGTCCTCGTATGCACATGTGTCAACAGTTGACAACATTCAGCAGGAATCACCAATTGTGTGAAGAATATTGGTAAAGTGTGGATTCTTTGTCATGAACTTAAAGCGTGCTGTTAATGTCTGAAAAAATATAGAAATGCCTGAAACTCCTTCCAAGTAATGAAAATGGATTCAGAGCAATTTCTGACTGCCAGAAATAAGACGATTGTTACGGTTAGTTCCAGTCTGGACCCCGACTGATACTAGTGGGAAAAAAATCAACAGTTTTATTGTTCAGGCTGAAAACACGAGTGAGCAAAGGAAACCAGAAACAGAAGAAAAAAAAACCCACAAAAGAGGAAAAAGGAGAGGCAGCTGGGAGACAATGAGGAACACTAACATCACTGAAACAGGACTGAATTATCTGGCAGCCTCCTGGGAGGAGACCAGGCCTTTTGAGAGGGGGCTGATGAGCAGAGTCAGAACCGGTGTGCCTCGTCAGCAGACCTGTCAGGAGAAAACGAGTTTAAAACAAAAACAGACCTGCAGAGCATACAAAAAGTACAAAACCATGACAAAAATATAGAAGTATTAATTTTTTCTGATTGATTCATTTTCTTTGTGTCACGTGAGTCAAATTTCATTGAAATGAACACTTTATTATGGTGCCGATTGGTTGCTGTGGTATGACGTCGCTAATGAACATGTCTTTGCGACAGCAGAGCATGTGCTTGTGTGTGTGTGTGTGTGTGTGTGTGTGTGTGTGTGTGTGTGTTCATGCTGTCAGAGAAGTGTGAAATTGGCTAATTAACGTGACCTCCCTTTAATCTGTAGAGAATACACACATGACATCTGAATCAGTCTGAGCCTGAGGGATCAGAATGTCACAGCTTTGAAACCTTTAATTAAGCCTGTGGTACTGCTCAAGCTACAAAACACAGGTAACAACAGCAACACTGCATTTTAGGTTAATTCTTACTTTTATTAGTTGCGATGAAAACTTAAGCAAAATGACTGGAAGACATACCTGCTGTTTCTTTGATGGTCTAAATGTTAATTCCAACAATATATATATATATATATATATATATATATATATATATATATATATATATATATATATATATATATATATATAGGCACAACAATCGTTCACCTTTCCTCAACTGGCAGTTTCTTTAAAGATGCTTCTCTGACATGTTAGCATGTGTTTACTGAGCTGTAGTCATCACTACTTTAAAATTAGGAATAAAAATTATGACTACTGTGGGACACATGTTAAGACACGAGGCACCCCCTATCACTCTGTATTGTTTTTGTAATTTTTATTATTTCAGTTTAGGATTTTGTGGGCTCATATTCTGTTCATGTGCAATGTCAAGTTTAGTATTTTAGTAGTGAATGCATGGGTACAATGAGCAGAGTTCACACAGGCACTTTGGGCAGCCAGGTGGCCTTAGGGGTCCTTAGGAAGGCGCGGGCAGCTATTCCATATTGTGTATATGGACAGCCTGCGGCGCACAGAGAAGAGGTGCGTGTGTTTGTGTGTTTCAGCATTTTTCAAGTAAAAGAACCTAAAAACTCATGCACGCCTGGAAGTCCGTTTATTTACTTCCAAGTGTGCAACACTACTGTATAATTGCCAAAGTGGTACTTTTGGGGCGGCAGTAGCTCAGTCCACTGGGCCTTGAGCTGGGGACTGGAGAGTGGCCAATTTAAGACCCGACCAAAAATTTGGAGTGTGAACTGGTAATTTGAGAAGTGCCACCTCCTGAGCACTGTCGAGTAGCCCTTGACTAAGGTACCATCCCCAAAACAAGTTGCTCATTGGGGCGCACCAGAAAGACACTGCCCACTATCTTACAATCAGCCTCTTTTATATGTGAATTTGTATGTTTACACACCCCATGTGTGTCCGTGTGTGCTGGGTCCTGTATATTTACGTGTGTGAACTGCATATGAAAGAGTGGAGAAAATAAGTTCCCTTCAGGAATTATTTAAGTATGACTTTTCAACCCAAATGATGCTGATCCTTTCCCCGTAGAGTTTGTCTCTTTGCTCTAACGACTCTGTGTCAGACCCGATCAGCCTCAGTGACATTAATGGGAAAAACATGTATAAATCAGTGGTAAAGAATTTAAACAATGATAAACTTAAAGATAAGGTTGACACACCATGGAGGGTTCACCTTGGTCTGGTGGCGGATGTGAGCCCTTCATGAGAGTCTTTCTACAAGCCACCGTTAACAAAAAAAGTTGGGGATCTCCAATGGAGGATTTTACACGGTGCTGTGGCCGTCAACAGTTTTATTTCGAGTTTTAATCCAAATATGTCGGAAAACTGTCCGTTATGTTCTCGCAGAGAAACTATTTGTCACTGCTTCCTAGACTGTCAGAGACTCGGCAATCTGTTCCTGTTCTTAGAGAGAATCTTCCTCTCATTCGGTCATGTTTTTGACAAACAGGTGTACATTATTAGTTTGAAACGTAGGAAGGATCAGAAAAAGGATTGTCAGATTCTAAACTTTCTTCTGGCTCAAGCAAAGACGGAGATTCATCTAAGCAGGAGGAAACAAGGTTGAAGGTTCGTCTGACTGCAGTGCAGAAACCATTTTAAGAAGAATGTGTTAAGTATCGATTTTAACTATTTCAGAGCTATGAATGATGTAGACACTTTTATGAACCTATGGTGTGTCAAAGGTGTCTTATGTTCCGTGTTGAGTGAGGAACTTGTGTTCATTGGTTGGTTTAATTCATGTACATTTTGCTTATGTTCCTACATTTCATATTACTTTTTTTTAAAATGTGAATTCCCATTTACGTGAATCTCTTTTGGATTTTGTGACTATCTTGTATGTCAACTTTTATGAATAAACATGGTTTTAAAAATCAAACCACTTCATCATATCAACCAAATAACAAGCCCGACAACAAGAAAATACCATTGTCTCATTTGGTACAGATATTTATAAAGACTCTTTCACCATACCACAATCAGTTAAGATCGGAACCAGACGAAAATTATATTCTTGTTATGTTGAAGAAAAAGGCCGACAGCAGGCTATGGCTCAGATTCTGAAATTAGGATAAGGAAAAAACAGATGTTGTCAATTTAAAATGTTTTCTGTGGTTCTTCCTGAACTTCATTGAATTAATCTGTTGGACAAAGGTTCTAAATGAACTACAGATAGTCCGCAGAGTTGAACCAGCTGCTAAGGGATTGGACTCACCCAGAATGGTTGACTGAAGGCAGGACAGTCCTGATCATGAAAGACCCACAGAAGGAATCTACCCCATCCAACTACCGGCCAATAAGCTGTCTCAGTACAACATGGAAGCTCCTGTCAGGCATCATGGCCGCTAAGATGAGTAGGCACATGGATCAATATATGAGCGGGGCACAGAAAGGAGTTGGTAGTAACACCAGGGGAGCCAAGCATCAGCTACTGGTGGACAGAGCAGTACACAGAGACTGTAAGAATAGGCAGACCAACTTGTGCACCGCCTGGATTGACTACCAGAAAGCCTATGACTCAATGCCACACACGTGGATACTGGAATGTCTGGAACTGTACAAGATCAACAGGACACTAAGAGCCTTCATCAAGAACTCAATGGGGAAGTGGAAGACAACCCTGGAGACTAACTCCAAGCCAATTGCCCAAGTTAACATCAAGTGCGGCATATACCAAGGGGATGCACTATCACCACTGCTGTTCTGCGTGTTAGGTCTGAACCCCCTCAGTCACATCATCACAAAGAGCGGCTACGGATACCAATTCCGAAGTGGGACAACAATCAGCCATCTCCTCTACATGGATGACATCAAGCTGTATGCCAGGAATGAGCGAGAAATTGACTCACTGATCCACACCAACAGGATGTACTGCGATGACATAGGGATGTCATTCGGATTAGACAAATGTGGCCAGATGGTATCAAGAAGAGGCAAGATGATCAGAACTGAAGGGGTCAACCTACCAGGGGGCAGGATAGAAGACATCAAGGACAGCTACAAATACCTTGGAATCCCACAGGCTAATGGCAACCATGAGGAGGCTGCAAGGAAGTCATCCACAGCCAAATACCTCCAGAGAGTAAGGCAAGTCCTGAGAAGTCAGCTGAATGGTAAGAACAAGGTCTAAGCCATCAACATGTATGCACTGCCTGTCATCAGATATCCTGCTCGGATTATAGGCTGGTAATAAAAGCCACAGATATCAAGACTACAAAACTCCTCACCATAAATGGAGGGTTTCACCACAAGTCCAGCGCCCTGAGGCTGTACACTAAGCCTTGTTCAGACTGGTTGCCTATATCCGATTTTTAGCCCATCCAGATTGATATCTGATGTCTCTTTTATAATCTGAATAGTCCCATACCATATGATATCCAATTTTTTAGGGGCAGATTTGAAACCGCGTTCAGGAGGTAGTTTCGTATCAGGAGGCCGAGGACTAGTGAGCATCAGGGCCACTGTCCAGAATGAAACATCAAAAATCCAAGAGTACATCAGGAAGATGTACCACCGTCAGATAGAGGAAGTGGCTGATATATAGGAAAACCTACCAATGACTGAATAAAGATAGATAGATAGATAGATAGATAGATAGATAGATAGATAGATAGATAGATAGATAGATAGATAGATAGATAGATAGATAGATAGATAGATAGATAGATAGATAGATAGATAGATAGATAGATAGAGAGATACTTTATTAATCCCGGAGGAAATTGCATATATCCACTGCTCAGGCATTACATAATAAATAATACTGGATAAACACCAGGAGAAAAAGGAAACACTGACATCACAGGACATACCACAAGACATACATTACACTAACAGACAGGCACATGCAGCACTAACAGGACTTATATACTAAACTATAACTAAAATATAAACAGTATAAAATTTAAAAATATTACAGTATTAAAATATAAACAGTATAAAATAAAATCTAAACAGTATAAAATTGAATTAAAATATAAAACAGTATAAAAAATAAATAAATTATATATATATATATATATATATATATACAACAGTATAAAATTAAATTTAAATTAAATTAAATCCATTTTCAACCCCGTGCTGACCTCGCCACCTCCCCCCCGCTCCTCCTGAGAGAGTCATTGTACCCCCTGATGGCACGGGGCACGAAGGAGGACCTCAGCCTCTCTGTGGAGGCGCTGTGTGACAGCAGTCTGCCGCTGAAGGTGCTTCTCTGCTGGGAGAAGGTGGTGTGTAGGGGGTGCCTGGTGTTGTTCATGATGGCCTTAATTTTAGACATGATCCTGCTCTCCAGAA
>NC_090787.1:21142500-21165000 GCF_040054535.1 Antennarius striatus
ACACTTTAAACACCCCTCCTGATCTGCCCTAAGGCGAGGCAGTGACACCCACTGCTGCAGTGGAGCTGCTCCATACTTCACTAATGATGGTACGAGTACTAATATTCACTTTTAAAGTCATCTTTAGTGGTAATCTAAGTCATAGTAGAAGTAGTATATTTCTGTAGTAGTAGAAGTACTAACAAGGTAGGAGCAGTATTTGAATTCCCAGAAGTTCAAGTATTTCCAGCAGTACTAGCAGCAGGAGTATTAGCATTGCTATTAATAATCAGGATGTTGATTGGGCTGGCTGTGATGTTTGCTCGTTACCAGGGTAACCATCGTCATCAAGGTCTCCCAGATCAGCGATGGTCTCTCCAAAGCGGGCGGCGTAGGCATCGCTGCCCGTCAGCTGAAAGTCTGCTTCCAGCAGCTTCGACTGGTCCAGTTAGAGAGGAAACAGAGAAAACACACCCTCACACTGTGAGAAGGGCGAACAATCACACCAATCAGTCCATTTCACTCCTACAGTTGAAATTACGTTGTTTTTTTTATGAAATGACCCTGACCTATGAAAGTATGTCAGGTTATAATTTTGAATTCGGAGGTGTCGCGGGATGTTGCGGTCTGTGACTGCCCTGTTTTAAAAGATGGAGCGTTGGTCAAACATTTATGTTCTACTGCACAACAGGAACGTGTCAGTTTAACAACAGATATGACAACAGTTAGAGGAGGTTGTGTTATGTGTGTGTGTGTGTGTGTGTGTGTGTGTGTGTGTGTGTGTGTGTGTGTGTGTGTGTGTGTGTGTGTGTGTGTGTGTGTGTGTGTGTGTGTGTGCGTGCGTGTGTGTGTGTTTCTTAGCACACCTGCCCTTGGTTGATGTACACATGGACTCTTCCCTCTTCCCTCGTACTTCCTGTTGCCATAGGAGCCCCAACCAACAGATCCGATAAACCGTCAGAGTTCAGGTCCACGGCACACACACTGGAGCCGAAGTAAGAGCCCAGCTACACACACACACACACACACACACACACACACACACACACACACACACACACACACACACACACACACACACACACACACACACACACACACACACACACACACACACACACACACACACACACACAAAAACCCCATGAGTGCTTCATATTCCTTTGGTTTGAAAGGAGGATGCTGATGCTAATTAGCTTCTGACCTCTTTTCCAGACACTTCAGAGACGACCCTCAGCATGTTTTTATCTACGGTGAAGATGAAGGCCTGCACATCACAGACAATCACACAAAAACTTCAACATTGCAATGATATAACACTACACACAATATTAACAAAATATATCACACACACAAAGCTAACTACACACAATAGTGTGTGTGTGTGTGTGGGGGGGGTAACCCCGACCCTACCTTGCCCTTCTGGTTGTATTGTGGAGCTCCACCCACCACCTCCACAGTAGCAGGACTCAGAAAGTGGCCGGCTCCGACAGAGTAACCTGAACAACAGCAGGACACATTCAGATTAATTCAGGACGGAAACTAAATACTGCACATGTTTCAGGTACATGTACATCTGAGGATTTCCATTTTATACCAGCAATGAATGACTGCACAAATTTCCCTGTCGCGGTATGACAAAGGATTGAAAACATCATGTGGTTGAACTGATACCAGAGACTTATCCCTTAGTTTTATTTAAATTAATTAAAAAATAAAGAGAAAGATGAACCAAAATCTAATTTTGAGCAACACTTTTAGATGATTTAGATGAGTATTTTTTTAACAGGACAATTTTTTTTAAAAACGTATTTATTTTTAATTTTCATCTTTCTATGGCTACGCAGTACAAATGATTGATTTACTTCTTCATACTTCAGCAAGTATTTTGTAATGAGTATTTTTTGAGAATAAGGGGGTAGGAATTTAACAAGTTTACATTTCTTCCTACTCCTGTTCAGATAGAGCTCTCACCATTCTGGTGTATTTGTTATTGATTGTTATTGTTATTTTGTTTTGTTTTGTTATTTGAAATGAATTCATTCATTCATTCGTTCATTCATTCATTCATTCATTCATTCATTCATTCATTCATTCGTTCATTCGTTCATTCATTCATTCATTCATTCGTTCATTCATTCATTCATTCATTCATTCATTCATTCATTCATATGTTTACTGTTGATACTTCACTATAAGTATTCCAGAGTCTGGGTCCTGCCTGGAGTTTCTTCCTCAATGAGGGAGTTTTTCCCCACCACCGTTGCTTATGCTGCTCTGGAGGACATTGTTGGCTTTCTATCTGTAAAGCGCTTTGAAATGTCTTCACATGTGATTAAGCGTTATATAAATAAAAGTTGACTGATTGATTGATTGATTGATTTTACTCGCAACAAGCTAGCTAGTGTTTTCTGTGATGGGGGGTCACCATGCATGCAGCATGACACAGACAAGTGTGTGTGTGTGTGTGTGTGTGTGTGTGTGTGTGTGTGTGTGTGTGTGTGTGTGTGTGTGTGTGTGTGTGTGTGTGTGTGTGTGTGTGTGTGCTGTGTGTATCTGATCCACAACTCAACAGTGTTGAGGTGAAAAACACGAGTTGTTAGATGGAAACTTGTGAAGGAGGAACTTCACACCTTCATGTTCACCATCCGGTGTGTGCACTCAAGAAAAATGCACACACACACACACACACACACACACACACACACACACACACACACACACACACACACACACACTCACACTCACACACACACATAAATACATGTGTAAAGGTTTAATGCAAAATATCAGTTTCTGAGTTAAATGGCTGCCCTCAGGTTTCTTGAAGCGATACAGAAATAGCAACAACAAAAAAGGAAAATAATTCCTCATACCATCTTTATCTGGATCTACTCCAGAATTCAATGGCTCATTTCTTAAAAACAGCCAGTTTCATAGTAACCCTTTAAGTATCAGCATAAAAAACAAAAAAAATACAAAACCTTCTCTTCAAGGGTTAAAAAACCCCGATCCAGACTCAATACAATCATGTTTATATTTCACAATTTAATGTTTTCTTCCTCGCCGAGCCATCCACAGAGTTTCAGAATACCTCCTGAGCAGAGGCAACTAGTGAGGACCCCATTGCCAAGAATTTCTACTGTTATTAATTATTTGTCAAAGCTTTCCAACAATACTGCTTTATGTTGTCCAATCAAAGGAGTCCTTGGAGAGATGATGTCACAACCATGCTTCATCAGGATTGGTTGAAGATGTAGTCAAAAGCTGCTGACTAAATGACTTCTGATGCAACTGTGTGTTACATAGAAGAGTTCTTTCACAACCTGTCACCAGGCAGGGCTTAATGAAGACAGCAGCGTATAAAAATGCTTACCCCTGTCATCACACAGGAAACATTCATCTGCACAGCTGTGGGCTCGGTGAGAATCACACACTGCAGTACCCACAACCACATAAAGAATCCCTGTACTGACATGACTGAACGGACTACAGAGACACGTCTGTGGTCACGTCTATTCATGACCTTCAGTCCACCGACTGATCGCGGTACAGAATGAAACACACCTGCGCCGACATTCTCTGAAAGGAGAGGGATGACTGAAAACCATCCTGTGTGGATCAGGGGTCAGACATGTTAACTTTTTCAACTAAAAGTTCATAACACACCTGTCTTACACTAATATGGTGCAATTCAGCTGTGCTTAAGTACAAACAAGGCAGTCAGAGACTGCAACATCCCCCGACACCCCTGAATTCAAAATTTTACCCTGACCTGCAACGTGGAAAAGGCAGCTGAAGACAAGATGTTGTTTTCTGTATTTTATGTCTGAACGCTACAAATATTGCAATTTTAAAATCACTAGTTAATTGTTCTAACCACATAATATCATGTTACTGTGCAATAAGTAAAAATAAAAACATATAATATCATATTGTTAGCCCGATAAAACCCCCGTGATTCACAAAGTGGAAGAAGCAGCTGAAGATGAGATGGAATTGTTTTATCTGTACTATAATAAAAAATCAAATTGTTTGTAAGATTAAAATAGATTTGTGTTAACCAAATATAACTGAAGGTCCATTCATAATTCAAGTTCATCACAGAACTATGAATGGTGATCTCAATTCAACTTGAATTCGTTGAACCAATTAACAGCTAAGGCTGAGGTTTACCTGCGCCGCTCTCAGCAGGATTACATTACAAGTACCGGTACGGTCTCAGGTGTGTCGGTTACCAAGGTAGCTTCCAAAGCTGACAGCACCGTTGTCTTCATCCAGGTACACTGACATCCCTCCACTGGATGTGTTGAAGACCAGAACCGAACCCGTCCAGTAAGACGTACCCGGCGCTCCCATGATGATCAGATCCTGAGAGAGATGACCAGAGGTCAGGGTTCGTGTGACACCACATCCAGTCCCTGGACTCGGTGTCCAAGGACTCGGGACTAAGACAGCAGTGATGGATCGCAGCCCGCCTGGAAGCAACAAACAGGATTTTAAAGCCGCCTGTTGCCTCTGTGTCACTGACCTCCGTTAGGAAGTTGGAAATCCCAGCCTGACACGACCCATAATCCTCCCCAAACTTCCTCTGGTGGTCTGCAGACACACACACACACACACACACACACTGACACGCTGAGGGTGGAGGGGAACCCACAAACAAGTTCAAACACAGTCGGTTTTGCTCCAGCAGCAAAAGAGCAGAACAGGTTCGTACCTCTGTAGCATGGGATGATGGGTTGGGCGTGTCTCAGGTCGTTACCATAGCGATAACAGACTCCATTAGGCAGCTTGTGGTTCTGACTGTCCTTCTTTGAGTAGAAGACGTTCTTCCAGCGGTGAGCACACGCCTGAAAACACACACACAAGCACAAACACACAAACACACACACACACGCACGCACACACACACACACACGCATGCACGCAAACACACACACACACACACACACACGCAGCATGTAACACAAAAACAGCATGTGACACGGCCTCATTAAAGACAATAACACAAGTTAGGAGCAGTGCTGTGATTCCCATGACCCGCGTCACAGAGAGAGATTCTGACAGAGTGTAGAACATTATCAGGCCTGTTGTGTTTTCATTTCAGTTTCAAACTGAATTCTTCTTGATGACAAGAGATGATCCAGTAAGTAGAAGCTAGTATCTCAGTCAAGTTTCATGACATTTGTATTTGTAATAAACAGAGACGACAGTAATGAAGGCTTCTGATTCTTATCTTATCTTACTTACTTGAGGAGGACCCAGTCCACAACTTATTCATAATTATTTCAACTTTGAAAATTAGAGGAAAACTATTTTTCTGAAAAGTTTCTGTCTAATGTCTAAAAGTTGGCCCAGTATTTAATGTGTGTTTGTTTGTATTAGTCTGTGTTTGTGTGTATTTGTGTGTGCTTGTGTGTATTTATGTGTGTGTGTGTGTGTGTGTGTGTGTGTGTGTGTGTGTGTGTGTGTGTGTGTGTGTGTGTGTGTGTGTGTGTGTGTGCGTGTGCGTGTGCGTGTGTGTGTGTGTATGTGTGTGTTAAAATGAGAGTGTGTGTTACCAGGATGTGTCCTCCGTTGTCTCCTGGTTGTCTGGAAAGACTGACCCCCAGCCACTGGTGATTACTGTCTGCTTCACACGTCTTCCCACAGCTCATCACGTCTACACACAGACACACACACGGAGCCATCAGAGGAAATTCAGTGTTGTTCTACAAATAATTAACACAGCTGATCAGCCGACAGCATCCACATATTAAAACAAGGCAGTCAGAGACTGCAGCATCCTGCGACACCCCTGAATTCAAAACTTTACCCTGACCTACTTTCATAATGGTTGCAGTAATGAATTTTATTTTGTACTATCGAGTATTTGTCTTTTCACCAAAGGTGAAGGTCATCGTCACATTTTTGTGCCTCTGGCTACTGAAAATGTTGCTTTTTGTTTATATCTCATCAGCTTTCAGAGATGTGTACTTAAAAAGGTATAAAAGTGAAAATGTGACCTTGACCTAGTTTTTCAAGGTCAAGGTTGTGTTCTAATTTTCATCCCTTTGCTTCCCTGAATATAACACCGTTTGATTCGTATTTCTATCTTATCTGGTTCCTGAGATATGTGCAAAAAAAGGTACAAAAGTTGAAATGTGACCTTGACCTAGTTTTCCCAAGGTCAAGGTCATCATCTCATTTTTAACCCCTTTGCTGCCTGAGTAATGTGGTTTTTCTTTCATCTTTCTATCTGCAACGGTTGTGAAGATATTTGGTGGACGCGCCAAGCAGGAGCGTGTGTGTGTGTGCATGTGTGTGTGTGTGTGTGTGCATGTGTGTGTGTGAGTGTATGTGTGTGTGTGTGTGTGTATGCGTGCGTGTGTGCGTGCATGTGTGCGTGTGTGCATGTGTGTGTGTGTGTATATGCGTGCGTGTGTGTGTGCATGCGTGCATGTGTATGTGTGTGTGTGTGTGTGTGTGTGTGTGTGTGTGTGTGTGTGTGTGTGTGTGTGTGTGTGTGTGTGTGTGTGTGTGTGTGTGTGTGTGTGTGTGTTACAGGGCCTGTACTACAGTGCTATTAATTTCCCTTTGGGGATTATTCCAGTATATAAAATAGAAAAATAAAAAATAAAAAAAATAATGGAAGCTAACGAGATAAATGGAAGCCAATGCTTACTTGCTATTTTAGCTGTAAAAACAATAGAATAAAGTTCAAGTGTTTCTAAAACAAAATTCTACAACAATACATGTTAACAATTAATCTATTTACGTCTGAAATGTGCAAAAGGTTGGGGGGGTTTTTTTTGAGGATATTGCAAAATCCTCAAAAACTCACAAACAAACACAATAAATATATGTAGCTTCGTTAATGTTTAAACACAGGATCTGAACAGGGGTTCCAATTAAAATACTGATGAAGCTGCCTTCTCGATGGACCGTCCCTCCCATGCTGCTGCTCATCTTTAGCTCTACTTTATACAATCTGTGTAACAAAGTTTGTGTGAAGAACAAGTGACGCACCAGAATGCATGTGGTGGCAGCGGCGGTGTTCAGCGGTAATGTCACAGCGGTAAACCGCCCCAGGAGAATGAACCAGGGGGTGGGAGGAAGAGTTCGCTACCGGAGCTCCAACCACCAACCTGCAAGAGGGAGAGAGGGTGAGACAGAGAGAGAGGGAGAGGGAGAGAGAGATGTTGAGATTTTTAACATTTTAATTTTCACGTTTATTCATAAAAGTCAAATTACAAAATAGTCACATTGACACAAAATCCAAAAGAGATTCACGTAAAGAGGATTTTCAATAGTACTGTGCAGTCCTGAACAAAGAAACATGTAAACTTTATATATATATATATATATATATATATATATATATATATATATATATATATATATATAAAGTATGTATGTGTGTATATATATATATATATATATATATATATATATATATATATATATATATATATATATATATATATATATATATAAATGTCCCTCTCACCCTTGTGGGGTGGTATCTGTGTGTCATCCTCCAGCTCGGGTCCTCTACCAGAGGCCTGGGAGTCTGAGGGTTCTGTCAGTATCTTAGCTGTTCCTAGGACTGCGCTCCTCTGGACTGAGGCTTCAGATGTTGTTCCAGGAATCTGCTGGAGCCACTCTTCCAGTTTGGGGGTCACTGCCCCAAGTGCTCCTACTACCACGGGGACCACATTAACCTTAACCTTCCACATCTGTTCCAGCTGTTCTTTCAACCCTTGATATTTCTCAGTCTTTTCATGTTCCTTCTTCCTGATGTTGGCATCAGCTGGAATCTCCACATCTATCACCACTGCTCTCTTCTGCTCTTTGTCCATCACCACTATGTCCGGTTTGTTAGCCAGAAGCTGTTTGTTGGTCTGGAAGCTGAAGTCCCACAGGATCTTAGCCTTGCCGTTCTCAACCACCTTCGGTGGTATGTCCCATTGGGATTTGGGTACTTCTAGTCCATACCGGGTACAGATGTTCCTGTACACTATCACAGCTACTTGGTTGTGCCTTTCCATGTATGCTGAGCTGGCGAGCATCTTACACCCTGCTACCACATGCTGGACTGACTCTGGGGCTTCTTTACATAGCCTGCACCTTGGGTCAGATCTACTGTGGTAGATATTGGCCTCTATTGCCCTTGTACTTAGGGCCTGTTCTTGTGCTGCCATGATCAGTGCCTCTGTGCTGTCTGTCAGTCCAGCTTTATTCAGCCATTGGTAGGTCTTCTTGATATCAGCCACTTCCTCTATCTGACGGCGGTACATGCCGTGTAGGGGCTTGTCCCACCATGTCGTCTCCTCCTCCTCCTCCTCCTCTTCCTCCTCAGGTTTCTGCTGTCTAAGGCATTCACTGAGCAGTTCATCTGTTGGGGCCATCTTCCTGATGTACTCTTGGATTTTGATGTCTCATCCTGGACAGTAGCCCTGATGCTCACTAGTCCTCGGCCTCCCTCTTTCCGCTACTGTACAGCCTCAGGGTGCTGGACTTGGGGTGAAACCCTCAATGCATGGTGAGGAGCTTTCTAGTCTTAAGATGTGTTGCTTCTATCTCCTCCTTTGGCCAGCTTATTATCCCAGCGGGGTATCTGATGACCGGCAGTGCATACATGTTGATGGCTCGGACCTTGTTCTTACCATTCAGTGAGTCGATTCCTTGCTCATTCATGGCGTACAGCTTGATGTCATCCATGTAGAGGAGATGGCTGATTGTTGTCCCACTTCGGAATTGGTATCCGTAGCCACTCTTTGTGATGATGTGACTGAGGGGGTTCAGGCCTATGCAGAACAGCAGTGGTGATAGTGCATCCCCTTGGTATATGCCACACTTGATGTTAACTTGGGCAATGGGCTTGGAGTTAGTCTCCAGGGTTGTCTTCCACTTCCCCATTGAGTTCTTGATGAAGGCTCTTAGTGTCCTGTTGATCTTATACAGTTCCAGACATTCCAGTATCCACGTGTGTGGCATTGAGTCGTAGGCTTTCTGGTAGTCAATCCAGGCGGTGCACAAGTTGGTCTGCCTATTCTTACAGTCTCTGTGTACTGCTCTGTCCACCAGTAGCTGGTGCTTGGCTCCCCTGGTGTTACTACCAACTCCTTTCTGTGTCCCACTCATGTATTGATCCATGTGCCTACTCATCTTAGCTGCCATGATGCCTGACAGGAGCTTCCATGTTGTACTGAGACAGGTTATTGGCCGGTAGTTGGATGGGGTAGATTCCTTCTGTGGGTCTTTCATGATCAGGACTGTCCAGTATATATATATATATATATATATATATATATATATATATATATATATATATATATATATATATATATATATATATATATATATATATATATATATATAGTGAGATATATATATATATATATATATATATATATATATATATATATATATATATATATATATATAGTGGTTTGATCCCCGAAGGGAAATTAAGATTTTAACATTTATCAAACTAAACAATTTTTTTTTCTAAAAAAAGCATACTAAATTAACAAAATAAACAATTATCCATTCTTCACAACCATCTCTTCTACAATCATGCATTTTTACTTTTTTCCTTACTTTTTATATCTTTTTTTTTTTATCTATAAAACTCTTTGTCTGTAAAAACTGGTTCGCTACTTCTTGTTTTACTTTTCATATAAAAGCTGACGCTATCCAGAAACATGTTGAGGTAAAAAATTATTCTACTTTTGCCCTCAATCTTTTGTGTCTTGCAGAATTCTTAAAAAATATTTTGCGAATCATATTTTTCTGTTACAGCCTCTTGAGAGAGACAGACAGAGAGGATCTGACTATTTTTGACTCCTCAGTGCCTGAATGGTGTCTCTGTGTGAAGCTTGAATGAACTTCTCTCAGTGACAATAAATGGCTAATTAGCATGTGCCATACACACACACACACACACACACGCACACACGCACACACACGCACACACACGCACACACGCACACACACATGCATACACAAGAAAAAGATCAAACATCTAACAACTAAAAATACGTTTTTCCCATAAATCCATTTCACCAGCAGACTGACAGGAGATCAATGACTGATCAGATTGGTTGAGTATCAGGTGAACAGAACATTTGCAGCAGGTGAGGATTACATAGAAGCACAATACATAAGCAGAGTATAAATAACAGATCAGTCTAATTTATACAGAACGGATGCAGACCAGTTGTGAGCTCCATGGCGATGCAACAGGACCGAGTATCCAAACATGGCGGATGGGGGGCCAGTGAACTCCAGACTGTCGTCCTGATCCAAATTGTACCCTGTTGCTGGATGGACCAGGACCAGGACCTGCATCAGGACCAGACTGAAGCTGCCCACTAAAGGAGGCATGATGGAGCACACACTGCAGAACACAAAGACACCAGAAGCATCGTCAGCGTCCATCGCTACAAAGTCACATGACCACTTGAAATTCTAGTTTTCATTTCAAGAACGATCAGGAACGATTCTTAGATATCGGTCCTACTGCAGGGTGTTAGGAGGTTACTACATATTCAGATTGAAAAATCACAAGCGGCCAAACCTCAACATATTCCATTGTTGCTCATCAGTTGATCCATCATTGACGTGCGGTGAGGCTCATGCTGGTGGAGCACCGATTTCATCATAATTAGATTTACAAAAACATGAACCTACAATTTAGCTTATTCACCATTTAATTAGCAACAGGTCATTTTTAAAGTGTCATAGGAGAATTATTCACACGTACAAACTAACACACAATTAGCATGTTAGATGAAAAAAACTTTGTGTTGTTTCCTACATGTTTGTTTGTACACGTTACGTTTACTTATAAATGAAGTCCATGAGCCGCTCCTTCTGAACAAAAGCATCGAAAAAAATTTGAGTTGAGATGTGTAATCCTCCATTTTTATAGTACGGCAAGGCGAGCAGAAAAAAAAATGAATGGCTGTACTTGACTCACTGATAGATTATAGTTTACTGTCATTTCTTCTATCCCTGGGATCACCAGCACCCCCTACCATGAGGCAGGAGAACTGCGTGCCTCACTTGGTGCCTTTTCCCAGCGGTTTCAGGACCGCTCAATTCCAGAAAGACGTTACACACATGGAGTTGTTGATAGAAACACCCTGTACATTATATACATTAGCTCAATTATGGGAGTTTAGTTCATAGATCAAACGTGTTTGAACATTTTAACAGCGACATACAGAGAGTTAGCATTACGGTCTCACTGTTTAGCTACCAGCACAGCTAGTGGAGTCATTGATCAATCCATGATCAATCCATTGATCAATCCATGGTGAGGCTCGGCTGGCTGATGTCTCACCGCAGGTCTCTGATCAGTATTTCACCGGTAATGTGAAAATTAAGCAATTTTGAGTAAAAATAACCTAAAATTGGTGACGCTGAACGGAAAATAACTATATAATACACGTCACTGGAAAAATATAACCTTTTAATTTATTTCTTCCATTTTTCTGCCTCCCCTGACCGCACGTCACCGATTTATAATTGGCTTTTTTTCCCCCCCATGATATTGGTAAAATGTTTTAAAGAGCTCGGTCTCTCAAAGCTGAACTTCATTGAGATGCGAATCATTCCAGGACTCAAACCAGCTTCATGTTGTCCCTGACTCAACCCCTCATCACAGAAGGTCCACTAAGCTGAAATGAACACGTGTGGGTGACCAGATGACCTCCTCCAACTGTCATTAACTACCCTAATGATTTAAGTAATAGTCATGTTCTTATTGTCAGTTTAAATGAGACTGAAATCAGTAAAGGCTGAAATGAAACCCAACAATTTCTCAGTTGTTTTGGATGTTTAGATATCTGGACGGTTCTTTAAAGAATAAAATCAAATAGTACAGATAATCAAGCAAAAGACATCAGTCCGACACACAGCCTGGATCTAAACTACAGAAATACTTATGAACCCTGTCTGGAAACCTGTCCTCATGTTCACTGTGATCAGTTTTCTGTTAATCTGATGATAATCTGATTATAATCGTTAGGTTCTATTTAAAGTGGGTTCTGTACCGGTCAGACCGCTGATGTCCCCCCGGTACCGACAGGTATTGAAGCTCCTGAAGGGCCCCCGGGTTGTCCCAAACGCCTCCGCGTGGAACCTCCTGTTGCTCCTCCGTCCGGTGCGTAACCGGCTCTCCGGTGCGTAAACGGCTCTCCGGTGCGTAAACGGCTCTCCGGTGCGTCCGAGGAAGCCCACGAGGAGCGGGGATGACGGACAGGAAAGGAAACTGAAAAACACCTGATGGAATGAAACCGAAAAGGAAAATCACCTCAAACTAAAGCTCATCTGAGTTTGACAAGAACTCAATGGAGCTGAGAGCGGAGCGCGGAGACCCTCCCTCACCGTGCGCGCCAGCGCGAGTGCGCGCGTCCGTGTGTTTCCTCTCCACCCCCGCTATGTCCGCCAAGACGTGTGTGTGTGTGTGTGTGTGTGTGTGTGTGTGTGTGTGTGTGTGTGTGTGTGTGTGTGTGTGTGTGTGTGTGTGTGTGTGTGTGTGTGTGTGTGTGTGTGTGTGTGTGTGTGTGTGTGTGTGTGTGTGCGCGCTCGGGGTGTTTCCTTTTCAGTTCGGATCTCACCACAGTGTGAATGGAGTCAGTGGGGCTGTAATCTTGTTTCTGAGTCTGAGGGTGAAATACACACACAGTCACATGTTTACAGCTGAATCTGCAGAGACAAACAACAACAAGCCTGTCAGATGCAGCTGGTTGTTCACACATGAAATGGAACCGAACAATAAACCACCTTGGCAAACCAAGTTATTTCTGTAATCTGCTAAACCTGCTGTCTGATAATTACCTCTGCAAAGAGCTTTATATGCATTCTTTTATTTGTTTGCAACATATCTGTCAATAAATGTTGCCGAGGTTTGATAGAAATTCATATAACAGGACCAAATTCTGAGATGGTTCCAGATTCCAGGTTCACCTTTTTAATTCCTTCGACATTGTGATAGGATCCAAGTAACATTTTATAAATATCATTAAAAGCATAATGAATTCTCAGGCTTCACTTTGTAACCACAGGTGTTTCACTTTAGAAGAGAATTTCTTGTGTTGTTACTCAAACTTTATTCAACCATGCAGGAAAAAAGCTTCATTAATTAAGGTTTCAAATTTTTCACAAGCATGTTCTGGAAAAAACACGGAACGGCATGAAAAAATGGAGTTTCAACATACAAATCTACTGTACATAAAAAAATAATGAAGTGCTTCAATTTGCCAAATGCCAAAAGTTTAAGGGGTACGTCTCTCTGCAGGTGTCTGCGGACCCTGAACAGTTTTTGAGACGTGTCAAAGGAACTTTTATTTATGACCGATCCATCTCATAAAATGAACCTCAAATCATTTTGTAACCATGGGAATTAAAATAAAAATCAGTTCAACATTTGATTGTCACACAGTTAAAGGGTTTTTGTCACAGTTTTCCGATAACAGCATGGAAACTCTACAAAATATTGAAATGCACAGAATCCATTCCTATATCCTCCTCATATCATCCATGGCAGGGAATAATATGAGCCATCCATCCATCCATCCATCCATCCATCCATCCATCCATCCACCCATGTTTTTCTCGACGACTGCAGTCAGCCATTCATCTGGTTTGCCCATAAATGTCAGCTGGAGCCTATCCTAGTTGGCAATGGGTGATAGGCAGGGTATACCCCAGATGTGACGCCAACTCATCGTGGGGCCACAGGAAAGACAAGACAAACACAACCATGCACACTCACACTCACACTCACATCTACTGACCGATTCGTTAAGCTGAATGTGTCTGGAGGAGGGGGTAAGCAGGAGAACCCAAAGGAACCCACAGAGACACGGGGAGATCACGCACAAACAGAAGGGAATTGAACCCAGAATAGGTTTGCTGTGACGAAACAGCGCCACCCACTGGTAATCCCTGAACTCAAAATAAACCCATGGTTGCCAATGTGAGGAGTCGGGTTCTCGGGTCGGTGGGCAGAGGGGCCCGGCACTTCCTTGTTTACGTTCCTGTTCATTTCTCAGGAAGCATCCAAATCAACAACATTCAGCTGGAAATGGGATGGGCCCCATTTATGGGGGAGTTGATGGTGCTCTGTATAGTTTAGATTTAAGTGTGATTGTAAAAAGTTCTGTTATCCGTGGTTAATAAAGGACCCCTTTTCTAAAGGTTTACTGGGGTCCCCAACAATTTGCCTGGTGTTCTGACGGTGTCAGGGTCATTTAATGACATGGTTTAGACTGTGTCTCTGCATTGGGCCCAATGATACAACTGATAAGCTCTTCACGTTCACACTCATGAGCACTGTTAGTTTGTTCAGAGACCAGAACCAGGACCAGGACATCACAGAGAGGCATCTTCTGAGGGCAAACTGATGGTGCAGCTGCAGCTGCAGCAGCCTTTCTAGTTCAACTCTGTGTCGAATGAAGTAAACGGACTTCTAGGGCAATCTTGAAGAGGTTTTGCCTCTCATCCAGTTCAGTTCCCACCTCTGGAATGAGAGAAGAAACAACTTCAAGCTTTAAAGTCCAGCTGACTATTGAACACAGTGATGTACCGTCACCTGGACGACGTCCTTCTAGTTGTATGTTTGGTGTTTTTCATCGTATTTCACTAAGAAGAGACGTCTCACGGACAGTTGGTCGGTTTTGGTAAACTCTGTGGTCCAACTTAAAATATCATCATAAAACTAAAGAAATCTTTTTTCTACATTTAAGTTGTGTTCCAAACAAGCATTGTGATAGGTTGTGATTGAAGCGTTGAAGCAGCGTGTGCTCCGTCATGTGGTCTGTGATCCTACGATAAACTAACACTTCTAGCATTACACACAACAATTCCAGCATTCTTCTGATTAGAACTAAAACCACAGAAATGTTCTTGACATTTTGAGGCTGGCTGAGGGTTGGTGAGTATCCCAATATTACTGCTGTCACTGCTAAGGAGTATTAATCCTAGTGTCACTTTTAAGAGAGAGAGTAGAGCACTTCTTCATTAACGACATACTGCGTGTTTTACTTCTGCAAAACTTCAGTGGTTGTTGTGTTGTAGAGAGAGAGGACAAAATGTCTGATCTTATTTACTTCCTTCTAAATAGTAATATTATTAACGGGGGTGTACTGGTGGTAAAACCTACAGTCATATTAGTATAAGACAAACTTTACAGCAGTAGAAGAAACTAAAGTTGTCTGGTAGCAGATATCTAAAGTTAAAAAGGACTAGCAAAGTTAGCAGGACCCAAATGGACCAATCAGAAGAGAGGACTGAGCTGGCAGGAAGTGTAATTGGATAATTAATATCAGCTGTGTGTGATCGCGTTGCCTCAACATTCAAATGAGAGCTAAGGAGGCGGTTGGGATGGAAACCCTTTCACTTTCTGGAGCTTTCTATTTGTTTTCTGTCAAACTAGAAGCGACACAAATCTTTTCTACGATTTTATGTAAATTTCTAGAATCTAGAATTCAAATTTAGAAGTCAGCTCAACTGACAATTTTGTTATAAATATGAAATGAGGTAAAAATTTACCCAGACATTAAGCATAATTTGACAAAAAAGCTTTGCTAGACATCCAGACATCCATCGGCCATGATGATGACGATGATGATGATGATGATGATGATGATGATGATGATGATGATGATGATGATGATGACGATGATAGTGTGTGAACCCCAAAGAAAATTTTTGCTGTTCTGATGTTTTTCTGAAAATATTTTTGTGAATTGATTACAAAAGACGTGTGTGTGTGTGTGTGTGTGTGTGTGTGTGTGTGTGTGTGTGTGTGTGTGTGTGTGTGTGTGTGTGTGTGTGTGTGTGTGTGTGTGTGTGTGTGTGTGTGTGTTGTGTGTGCGCAAGAAATTCTGCAGGATTGAAGAGTGAGAACCAGCACAGGTCTGACCCAGACAACAGGCAGACCGGGTGTACATATGTGGGGTTTCTGCTGCCCAGATGATGAAATCTGCTCCAGGAGGTCCAGTTTGAGGAACTGCCTGTATCTGTGACGGCCAACATGTGAAATATTACAAACAGCAGCAGGTCGGAGCCGTCAGACACGTGGCCTGTATGTCCTCACAGAGCTTCCAGCACGCAGAACGCAGTAGTGTTGCTTCATGTTTGTTACCACGACAACAACAACAATAAAAAGAATCTCAGGCGGTAAAAAGGAAATGAGATAATATTATACACAGGAGATGTGAGGAGTGGTCCCCTCAGCGCCGCTGCTGTGTGTAACGATTCATTTCAAGTCAATTCTACAGTCGAGCTTGTTGGCGGGACTGAAGCAGTTGGAACCCACTGGAGCTGGACTGGAGAGCCGGAATCCGTAGTGATTAATAGTGAGTGTGTTCAGTTGACGTTCAAGGAATGAATATTTGTCCCCAGAAGAGGACCGACAAACTCAAACCAGACATTCATCAGTAAATAAACCAGAGGGCAAATAAAGGAGAGGAGATTAAACAATCCTGTTCATTTGTCTGAATTTATATCTTCTGTTTGTCATGAACAGATTATTCCTTTAATTTATTACGGGTTAAAGATCAATTTCCTCGTTCCAGCAGAGAAACTTATTTTTATATTCACCACTAGTTAAGCCTGACATCCACTATCAGCCTGATTTTAACCAGTCTGATTGAAATAGTTCCAGACAAGAAGACAGTAGATGGAGCAGACGGACAGGAACCACACACACACACACACACACACACACACACACACACACACACACACACACACACACACATAGACACACAAAGTGTGTTTGTCGGTATTTCCTGTTAATGACCCAGCAGTTACTATGTTGAATCTAAAAAGCTAATGTTCCCACCCCCCCACCCCCCACCCCCCACCCCGTCAGAGGAAAGAGAAGAGACATTAACCCTTACAGCCCTGACCTATTTTGGCCATTTTTTGGTACCTTTGACATTTGTCTCTATATACCACATTAAAAATGATTTAACATACCCATACATCTTCAGCACAACTTCAGCTATATGAAGATATAGTTTTTATTTCCCTAAAAATTATTATATTGACATATTGGGGCAAAATAGACACACACAGTCAAATTCAGAATTGGAAAGATTGTATTTTACTGCACATAAAAACCAAAAACATGCTCATGGAACTGATTTTGAGCTCCAAAAAGGTTACCATAGGCTTCTAACATAACTATATACAGTTTGTGTCACTTGTGAAGTTTTTCAAAGTAAGTTTTTCAAAATAAGACCAGTCGTTTGCGTCACATGACAAAATGCACCAATCACGATACCTGTTTTAGTAGCGATGTATTCTGTGTCAGCGGGCGGAGCGGCTCCCGTAAGAAGGTGGTCATGTGACCGAGGCAAGCATCTCCACACGCGTCAAGAATGACTCACAGATTTGATTTTGTTTCAACTCATTTTCTTCATTGTTCTAAAGTTAAATATTTTTTTCCTGTTTGGTAAAAATGCCTTTAGGATGTGGAGGAGAGAGTCCGGCTATTTTCAAATATAAATATCATTCTGAGTCAGATAATAAATAGAACGGAAAAAATGTAAATTCCTTCTTCCTTTCCTTGTGTACCGCAACGATTGACCGCACTTCACACCTTTTTTGCTGTGGAATGCAGCATCTCTGTAGTCTATAACACCAGTCAGAGTCATCACACACAGGAATGTATTGAATGTATTGTTTATTACAATTTCATTATTGAACAGATAATCACACAGCCAAGCTAAACAACTGACACAGAGCTCTCAGTTCCTTGAATGAAGCCAGTCTGCTTTAACCAATAGAAACACACCGAGCTGAACTGACATCATTTGATAGGACAGTCAGTGTGAGGGGCGGGGCTTGTTGGGTGGAGGGGAACCTGAAATGAACCTCCATCAGCTGCTGGTCAGTAAATAGTTCAGTTGTTTGAGCAGCAGAGACGAACCCGTCTGCCTTCCTGTCGCCGTCGCGGACGTGACGGATCAGTCTAAACGCTGGCTGTTAACCTGCTCATTCAGCCGTCAGAGCTCCTGATAGCTGTGAGATGCTTCACTGAGGTCATCATGAACCAGCCTGTAATTAGGAGGTCAGAGGTCACAGATAGATAGTGAATGAACAAGAGGACAGAAGACATGAAGCAGCTGGAGGACAGTTTGTGGAGTCTCTGTTCACTCAAGGCACTGAAACAAAACTAATACAGTTGTAGTAATGTCTGTCAGTCACACAGCCATCATGTGCTGTGTGTGTGTGTGTGTGTGTGTGTGTGTGTGTGTGTGTGTGTGTGTGTGTGTGTGTGTGTGTGTGTGTGTGTGTGTGTGTGTGTGTGTGTGTGTGTGTGTGTGTGTGTGTGTGTGTGTTTTCAGATGATGTCTAGTAGCTTACACTTCCTTCGTTCTCTTTCATTTCCCTCTGACTTTTCCTCACGTCTCAGCTTGAAACAACTATTTTCTTTGTGCACTCCATCCACCCCCTGTGACTCCTAAAGGCTTTTTTTTTTACCAAACAGGAAAAAAAATTAAGGAGAGTGAAGAAAATTATTTGAAACAAAATCAAATCTGTAATAAAATTGCAAAAAAAGACAAAAATGGAATTTAAAAAAAAAAGAGAACATAGGAATCAATGAGTTTATTTATCAGCTCACACAGTTTGTATGTGTGTGTGTGTGTGTGTGTGGGTGTGTGTGTGTGTGTGTATGTGTGTGTGTGTGTGTGTGTGTGTGTGTGTGTGTGTGTGTGTGTGTGTGTGTGTGTGTGTGTTATCTCGTTGTCTGTGGTATGCTAACAGACAGCTGATCCCTGCTGTGTTAAGATCTGTGATCACCTATCAGTCTAATCTGACACAACGCTTTCATCTCAGAGCGTGTGTGTGTGTGTGTGTGTGTGTGTGTGTGTGTGTGTGTGTGTGTGTGTGTGTGTGTACGAGAGGATGGAGGATGATGGCAGGGCTGCTGTCATTTTTGATAATAGGAGGAAATTACTGTTTATATTTCTATACACACACACACACACACACACACACACACACACACACACACACACACACACGATCCGTGTCGTTGGGCGGTTTTGTGGTCTGACAGAAAATAAGTTGAAGAGAAGTTGGTGACATAACAAAACCAACAGGTCATCATTCTGTCCTCTCAGTTCCCTCCATAGCGACCTGTCAGGACAGGGCGTTGTTAGCCGACACAGCAAACTGGGGTCAGAGGTCATGAGAATTGAACTCTGGACCTGAGTTCAGTCTGGAACTAAACTGGATTCAGATTTTGGTATGAACAGTACTTCAAACATGAACTGGAGTCACACCAACCATGAACCAGGAGTTCAGAGGTCAGTCCCAAAGGGAACGGTGGGGGGATTCTGATCTTCTGTTCCTTTGGGCTTTTCCCTTCAGGGGTCTCCACAGCCAATCAGTGTCCTCCATCTAACCCTGTCTTCTCATCCTCTTCTCTCACACCAACTACCTTCATGTCCTCTTTCACTACATCCATAAACCTCCTCTTTGGTCTTCCTCTAGGCCTCCTGCCTGGCAGTTCAGAACTCAGCATCCTTCTACCAATATATTCACTATCTCTCCTCTGGACATGTCCAAACCATCTCAGTCTGGCCTCTCTGACTTTATCTCCAGAACCTCTAACATGTGCTGTCCCTCTGATGTACTCATTCCTGATCCTATCCATCCTGGTCACTCCCAGAGAGAACCTCAGCATCTTCATCTCTGCTACCTCCAGCTCTGTCTCCTGTCTTTTCCTCAGTGACACTGTCTCTAGACCAAACAACATCGCTGGTCTCTCCACAGTTTTGTACACCTTTCCTTTCATTTTAGCTGAAACTCTTCTATCACACATCACACCCGACACTTTCCTCCACCCGTTCCATCCTGCCTGGACACGCTTCTTCACCTCTTTTCCACACTCTCCATCGCTCTGGACTGTTGACCCTAAGTACTTCAAATCCTCCACCTTCTTGATCTCTTCTCCCTGTAACCTCACTCTTCCACTTGGGTCCCTCTCATTCACACACATGTACTCTGTCTTACTGCGGCTAACCTTCATTCCTCTCCTTTCCAGGACAAACCTCCACCTCTCTAGCTTCTCCTCCACCTGTTCCCTGCTCTCACTGCAGATCACAATGTCATCTGTAAACATCATAGTCCATGAAGATTCCTGTCTGACCTCGTCTGTCAGCCTGTCCATCACCATAGCAACAAGAAGGGGTTCAGAGCTGATCCCTGATGCAGTCCCACCTCCACCTTGAACTCCTCTGTCACACCTACACACACCTCACCACTGTCTTACAGTCCTCATACATGTCCTGCACCGCTCTAACATACTTCTCTGCCACTCCAGACTTCCTCATACAATACCACAGTTCCTCTCTGGACACCCTGTCATCAGCTTTCTCCAGATCTACAAAAACACAATGCAGCTCCCTCTGGCCTTCTCTGTACTTCTCTATCAACATCCTCAAAGCAAATACTGCATCTGTAGTACTCTGTTTTGGCATGAAACCAAACTGCTGCTCACAAATGTTCACTTCTGCCCTTAGTCTAGCTTCCACTACTCTCTCCCATAACTTCATTGTATGGCTCATCAGCTTTATTCCTCTGTAGTTGCCACAACTCTGCACATCTCCCTTGTTCTTAAAAATGGGCACCAGCACACTTCTCCTCCATTCCTCAGGCATCTTCTCACTATCTAAGATCCTGTTGAACAACCCAGTCAGAAACTCTACTGCCACCTCTCCTAGACACTTCCAAACCTCTACAGGTATATCATCAGGACCAACTGCCTTTCCACTCTTCATCCTCTTCAATGCCCTCCTCACTTCATCCTGACTAATCTTTGCTACATCCTGGTCCACAACAGTCACCTCTTCTAGTCTTTGTTCTCTCTCATTTTCCACGTTCATCAACTCTTCAAAGTACTCTTTCCATCTTCCCATCACACTACTGGCACCTGTCAATAGACTTCCATCCCTATCCTTAATCACCCTAACCTGCTGCACGTCCTTCCCATCTCTGTCTCTCTGTCTTGCCAACCGGTATAGATCAGTCTCTCCCTCCTTACTGTCCAACCTAGCATACAAGTCATCATCAGCTTCTTGTTTGGCCTTTGCTACCTCTACCTTCACCTTACGCTGCATCTCCCTGTACTCCTGTCTACTCTCCTCAGTCCTCTCAGTGTCCCACTTCTTCTTAGCTAACCTCTCAACACTCTTCCCTTTTCAGCTTCCTCCATTCTCTCCTCCGCTCTGATCATCTATATTCATTGGGAGTAAATTTTAGCGTGTGATCACCTAAAAAAATAGAGTGACAACAGATAAAATAAAAATAAATAAATCCTTTAATCATCCCTGTAGGAAAATTACCTTTTTCCCACCCTAAATATACAGTATATTGTACATGACTGTTGTTATGTTAATTCTTTTATAATCATTTTAACTCAGACATTTCATTCTGATTGTTGTTCCTGTTTTATCCTCAGAAACAACAATCAAAGTGCAGCGTTCCATTGTTCCTGGTTGTGTTTCCTCTTTCTGCTCACTGGTCCTGAGAAACTGATTTCCATTCCACTGTTTGTTTGTTTGTTTGTTTGTTTGTTTGTTTGTTTGTTTGTTTGTTTGTTTGTTTGGAACTGACCAATCAACCTGAAGTGTGTGTTTCCACTCGAACCCGAAACCTTCTTGCTGTGAGACGACGGCGTTACCCACTGCACCACCGCGCTGCCATACTTATTACATCTGAATCCTAAAATGTGAACCAAACTGTGTTAATAACCTGAAACAAGACCACTACGTTATTGTGGAGAAAAATGCTGCAGCAGGAAGCAGCGCTGTAAACAGTTATGAATGTTCATAACACACAGGAGTGTGTTTATATCACTATTCATCTTAGTTTATTTTATCTAGTTTCTTTTGTGTACTAGAGGTTTGTATAAAATTGTCTGCTTGTATTTCTTGATGCTATCCGCTGTGAAGTAGGTCATTACGCTGACACCAGTAATGGATGAGAGCATCGCCGTAAACTACAATCATCCTTTAAATGATGTCACATTTTCAATTTCTAGAATGACTTTCTCTCATCATGTCACACTCACTGTGTTCACGTGTCACGTGTCACGTGTTACGTGTTCACACACTTCTCAGCTGAGCTGGCGTATATCACGAAACACGGTAACGGTTTGCAACGATCACCGTAAACAGATGCAGAACGCAGAGATCAGAAGCCAGAGAGAAAACAGTTTGATTTCAAACACGTGTACACACACACACACACACACACACACACGCACACACACACACACGCACACGCACACACACACACACACACACACACACACAATGCTTCGCAGCGTTGTGTGTTTACACCCATACATGGACGTGTTCCTATCACTGAGGTCAGTTAGCCATGACATCACACACACAGATGAATGTAGGTCAGTAATATAAACCGTTAAACACTGAAGACTGTAAATATTTTAGCAGTGATGTATGTGCAGTGACACACACACACACACACACACACACC